>NC_065543.1:15298376-15602615 GCF_932294415.1 Quercus robur | reverse complement strand
TCGAGCTAATAGGGAGATGAATAGTGAATACTGATCATGAAAAGTTTCTTGATGGGAAGGCATACCAAGATATTGCTCACACCATGCATCTCACGTGTGTGCCTTGCATTCGTGTCTCCCAAAAACCGTAGCCTCTCATTTATGTACTATCACTCACTCACACCAAGCGTTGATGGTGTGTTGTGGTTCCTGTGGATGTTTGCAAACATCATATTGGAAACTAATTGCTAAACTAAAGTGAAAATTTTGATAAATCCACCACTAGGCTTTTTTTTTTTTTTTTTTTTTTTTTTTATATCTTTTATATATGCAAAATTTCTAAGACCTATCAAAATAGATGCTTACAATTTTTTTTACAAATTTTGTAGTATCTACGTCAACATATATTGGACGTTTAATATTACAATATGTTAAACATAAATAGATAATCTTACAGATTCTCCATAAAAATTTAAAAAATTAAAAAGAAATAAAAAAGAAGGAAAAGAAGATAATCTTACAGATCCCACCCGTGAAAAGCGCTCAGCTGCGAGCAAGATAACCAATGGTATTCCAGCAAGTCTCAACAGGCGATTACCACTCATTATAAGATCGATTAAGATACATGTTTCCCATCCAAATTCACTAGCATGCATGATTCCCTTGATACCCAATTAAGAGAAAAGTGACAAAAATCAGAAGCAAAGGATGAGCATAGAAGAGTGGATGACTGCTAATAATGCTTATGAACTCAGTAAAGTCTGCAAATACAAAGTCCTAATGCACTGAAAATCAATGTTTTTCAGGAGCAGAATACA
The DNA here is from genome assembly GCF_932294415.1 of Quercus robur. Classification (NCBI taxonomy): domain Eukaryota; kingdom Viridiplantae; phylum Streptophyta; class Magnoliopsida; order Fagales; family Fagaceae; genus Quercus; species Quercus robur. The sequence continues at coordinate 15,601,818 of NC_065543.1, read as the reverse complement.
AGAAAACTCATCGAGTACAACGTTTTTTTTTTTTTTTTTTTTTTTTTTTTTTTTTTTTTTTTGGAGAAACCATCGAATACAACTTAAATATTAATGCAAGCATTTTTGCTTAAAATAAGCATTTTAATTGATTTCCCATTTCAAGAAGGTTACCCATTTAATTTCGACAAGGGACATCAATCTAGGTCTAAATGCAAAAACTAGAAGCCCGTTTGGTAAGAGATTTCTAATAACGTTGTTTAAGTGTTATGAAAATACGTGTTATAGTTTAAACAACAATACCAAATGGGCCGTAGAATTTTATTAAATGAATGATAATTTGATTTAATGAGGCCCTAAAAGTATCCGTATCTAATTTGGAAGATTTTCTAATGCTTTGATAGGGAGAATGCATACATACAATACATAAAATAGATTGGATAATGTGCATTTTTTTCTAAATAATTGGATAATGTGCTAGAAATCTATATATCTAAATATTAATAGGCAAAGTTAAAAGAAAATCCAATTAGATTTCAAATTGGAATTCAAATAGAGTCTAATTTTATGCCACATGTCACATCAAATCTAAGTTTTTAAATTTTTGTGTCAAATGAGTTAATTCAGTGTGAAAAGTGGATTTCAATTAGAGTTTATTTTTGTGCCACGTCTCATCTGGTCTAAGTTTTTTAATTTTTTGTGTCAAATGAGTTAATTTAGTGTAGAAAACAAGGAGTCCAATATAAATAAACCATAAAAAACCTAATCATATATTTAACTCTATATAAAATTAGAGGAAGAGAGAGTTTGAATGATTTTATATTTAAGCGCCATTTTTTTTTTTTTTTGTAAAACTAAAAATAATTCAAATTTATAAGTCATTTATATAATATACCATGACTATGTATGGTCCATTAGAATCAAAATTGGATTTTGCTTTCGTTAGCTCTCTATACAAATAAAATATTTAGATTTTTGCTATTATTTTTTCTTTGAACTAATAAGCAGATTTTATATACTATTTTTATTTAGATATTTTGTTTGCAAAGATATTGAATGTAACAAAATATAATTGAGCTGAACAATCTCATGCACCTATTCCTATTCAATTTAAGAGATACTATTTGACCAATTTATTATTTTATTTTGTGTTGTATTTAGTAGAATTTTACAGACAATAATTGTGAATTGATATTGTATATGTAGTAGCTAGTAGTAATTTTCAATATTATATACATAATAGTAATGTAATGAAAAACTTGACGTAACCAATGTCATGAAAATTGCAAAAAAAAAAAACTATTTTAGTACCTCCAAATGTCCTAATCGAACTATGTCCTGTATGTTTAATAACTCAAACTAACATCAATAGCAACACTACAATTCATCACACACGGGTTACATAATAAGGCAATCTCATTTTTTCATATCTATGCTATTTTATGCTAATATAAATAACCTTTGTTTTTTAGGTAATATAGACTTTCCATGCTAAAGGAAATTAGTGGAAGAAGAAGAAGAAGCTATTCTTTCTTCTAGTTATTAGACAATGTTGAACTACAAGGTGGGACCAAAGCCAAGTTGAAGAGAATTATATGCATATTTGTTAGTGGGCTTCCCCTTTTTAGCAGATCAAGTAGTTGAAGACTTTTGGGCCACTTTGGGAGACAGACTTGAAGTTGAAGTTAGCGTGTAGGAATAAGATTATAAAAGGGAGAGACGGCAGGCTCGTATTACGGGTGAAATTTAGTTTTTCCCATTGATGGTTCTTTAATGAATTAGACGTTCTTACTTGATATCAATTGACTAAGATAGAATTCTCAATATGAGTTCATTTTTCTCTTTTTTTAGGATTTATTTTAATTGATTGCATGCTTTATTTATTATTTCTTGATTTGATTTTATATTTAAAAAACGAAGAAGAGCATGCTTTATATTTTAAAATAGAAGTTTTAATGATAACATCTTCCATGATAACAAGATTGATTTATAGATTATTATGCAGTACCTTAATTCTTGAATATATACTGATATGAATTAACAAGGCATATTCCAAAACCTTAATTCTTTTTTATTGATTGTTTACATATCTTTACCATCTTTATTATTTATTTGCTTAGATTAATTACTTGTTTAGTTTATTTAATTTTAATATAAACAATTTTTATTGAACTAGATTAAGAATTATTTAGTTAAGGTTTGATTAATTTTCATATGTTCATACAAGTCCTTGTAGGTTCAACCTCATTCTTGCCAAACTATATTTCAATATAGTTGCGAGTACTTTTAAATTTTCACAACAGGTGGTGGGATTGCAATCAATTAGGTGAAAAAAATAAATAAATAAAAAACAACAACCCTTAAAAATAATAAAACTGAGGGACAATAGGCCATTGTAAGCTTCAATAATCAATGACTACTTTATAACATATAATTGTATATTTACAAAAGTTTACATATATGCACCCAAATGATGGCAAGTGTAAGAATCAAGGCAAATGGGTAGAAGTTAAGATAATCTAAAGTAACTTTTTGAAGAATCGAAATTAAATTTCTGTTAGGTTTTTACTTTCAACACCATTCTCAAGTTAGTTTTTTCAGATCAGAAAGAGGAACCAGCTTAAGTGAAAAATGCTTTCACCAAGTCATGCTACGAGAAATAGATGAGAGCAGAGAAAGCAGAGCTCAATAACCCATCTGCCTTGATAAAAATAACAGACAATGAGCAGAGATTGTTGAGAGGAAGCGGAATTACTTCAGAAGGATCTCAGATATGCAAACTTTTTTTTTTTTTGGCCGAATCAGGCGAGCATACTCTTGCAATAACAAACTTCTGCAAAAGGAAAGTGGAAGAAGCATCAGTATAACGAGAACATGGAGACTTCTCAACAGTCCACACATGCAGTGTGTTGACAAAGAAGACACGGCAGACATGAGATATTGAGCAAGGAAAAACATTTAGTAAGAAGAACCATAACTTAATGCATTGGAAAGAAGTGGTAGCCAACTCTAAATAGACAAAATAAAAAATTACAAACAAATATGTTAAGCTGGATAAAGATGACTGGTGTTTCAGGTGGTAGCACAGAGGCAGTCACAAAACTTGCTGAGGTTTACCACACAATTGACTACTGGCATACCAAAAATGCAAATATTGCTTCAAAATATTCAAGTTGAAGAACTCAGTTCTCTTCTAATTTAAATACCTCTCACGTTTGCAAAATTTGAGCTGTATACATTTTCTAATGTTGAAAAAAACATTATCTAAATTTTTCACAAACTCAGCATTTGGCCAACAAAAACTCTTCACAGGTACAAACATGTAGATATAAGGCAATGCAGCACCATTGAAAAGTTTTCGCGTTCATTAGACATCCAATTAATGTCACTAGACTGGAAAAAACACAGTAGAAAATAATTAATGCTGCTTTATTGCAAATTTAGCAAATATTTCCAGCGTCCTATAGATTCCTGTGTTCCAAGATAAACAAAAAATCTAAACTAGAGGAACTCAGCATTTCATTCTTATACTCACCAAATACTTACCATATTTAAAAATTTTAGATTACACCATGGGTCGAACTCTCGTATTTGATTATCTTGAAAGATCACTTGCTCCATCTTTGTTCCATGCTCTGGATGATGGACACATTGAATACATTAGTTCACATTTTGCGAAGAAACAATTCAAGTTTTTTCCTTTCAAAAAATGAATTAACACCCAAATGTGATAACACATGAAACAACAATGACTTAAATGAAGATCAAATGAGTTCTCAAATTTGATATTATAATATAAAATTTTTAGCAAATTCTATCAAGAAAAGTTGCAGTGAATGCTTGTAGAAGTTTAGCAGAAAAAGGAAAAGAAATCACAGGACAAGGGAAGGTACATGATAGTCCTTCGGCCTGTTTGGATGAACGTGGAAGCATATGAGGTGAAAGAAGATGAACTGATGAAGGAATTGCATGGCTGGACAAACTATTCCCACTTTTACAACCATTTGCAAGAAAAAAGAGTGGTTGGAATATTAGGGCAGCCCAGCTATGGATTCCTTGTGGCCACTGGCCGTCAGAAAAAGGAACAAAATCAGAAGTGCAATCAACTTTAACAAGCTATTTGAATGCTGCTTCAGGATTTTCGTAACTTCACTTCCTGGTTTAAATGGTTTTTAATCTCAAGTTTAGTTATCTTTGAAGTATTTCAATTTAAAGAAACATCAAGTGGCTTTGAAGCAGCCACAACTCACTCACAAAGTAGCAATGTAGCATATACAGCATTGCTTCCCACAAGAAAGCTTTGTAATACAAAGATGAAAAGAAAACTTCTTTTAGAAGTTAAAGTTTATATTGATTGAAGTTGAGCTGCTTGCAAGTGCTGCTAGCTGGTATCTCCCACACTTCCCCTGTGTTACTAGTTTATGTAGTAACAAGGCTAATGACTTTATAGCCTAATGATACTTCCATGCATGAAGGAATGATAAGGAGTATATATAGAACTTCCATTCCTTGTATACTCTAATCTATAAGAAAATTATAACCCGATTGGAAACCTAGATTTGAGAAATTGGATTTTTTGTGTTCATGCCAAATGTTTACAGATTCATTCCAAAATAATTATAAGTTTTCTATTTGGCCCATGTGTGATACTCCCCTAGTATATATACTCATTAACATTACGAGTATTAGTTCAACTATATTACATGTTATTAAGAAAAGGAAAAATATATAATATGATTATTTAATTGATATATTAGGAATGTGAACCTAAGAGACTATTTCTTCCAAAATATCTAACACATATTTCCTTTGTTACAAAAAATTTCCTCTTTAGATCGTGGTACCTCAATACCTAAGAAACAACATAGCTTTCCCAAATCCTTTCAATGAAATTTGGAAGGTTGTCTTTAACTCGTCAAGTCCCTTATTGTCATCACAAACAATATTATTATTTTTTTTTTTTTTTGATAAGTAAAGAAAATTTTATTCAAAGTCATAAAATGGAGTCACCCAAGTATACAGGAAGTATACAGTAAGGGACCCAATCAATCAAATACATAACTTACAAGCATCCATCAAATCATAAACCAAAAAAATAAAATAACTTGCTACAATAGAAATCCAATCCGATAGTGTTTTAAAAAAGAAAAGTTTTACGTCGGCTACAATCCTTTCAGAATCTTCAAAACACCAGTTGTTTCTCTCTCGCCAAATGCACCACGTCAAACAATGAGGGACAACCATCCAAAATAAGACCACTACAATGATGACTAAATTTTCCTTGCCAACATGTAAGGAGCTCAACCAGTCTTTGACATTGCCCAGTATATACCAAACAAGGTGAACACCATAGACCACAACTCAAAAACAATAGGACAATGTAATAAAATATGATCTACCGATTCTCCATTACTTTTGCACACATAACACCAGTCTAAAATCAACACCTTCCTCTTACATAAATTATCAATAGTCAAAATAGTTCCCAAAGCTACAATCCAAACAAAAAACGCAACTCTGGAAAGAACTTTTTGCTTCCAAATACTTCTCCAAGGGAAGGATTGAGTACATACACCCAACAAGGCCTAATAATAATTGCTCACCTCAAAGCCCCTACTCTTAGAGGGCATCCAACACATCTTATCCTCACCAATAACCCTCAACAAGACTCCATATATAACATCCCAAAAAATATACAAAGATTCCAACTCCAAATCTTGAATTGCTCACAAGAATTCCAAGTCCCAATAAAGAACCCCATTTAGGAACTACATGAGAGCCACATAAGCCTCCTTAACACTACTGATTTTGAATAATTCTAGAAAACACAAACTCAAAGGATTATCCCCACACCAAACATCATGCCAAAGTTTCACTCTAGTCCCATCTCCAATCTCAAACTATATGTAACGTGAAAAAGTAGACCAACCACTACTAATATCATAAATATAAAGAGTCAATAAAATCTTCCCTCTCTGAGACATGTAAGAGAAAACTAAGTGATCAAATTGACAATAGTGCAACCCAAACTTGGGTACGGCATCACTTAATTTACCAAACCAAGCTCTAGGAAATTACATAATGATGTGGAACAAAAATGTGAAAGTGAGCTAGAGCCTAGATCTCGTTCTAGCATAATGAAACCCTTAAATCCATATAAGAGGGCCCTTGAATCCATAAGGAAGAACAATGGAATCCAAGTAATAAAAACCTCAATTTCCTCAATTTTATTGACTTTAAACTGGTCTAAATTCGTAATACCGATTTAAAGGCTCCAAAAAACTTAAGAAGTGTTTGGTACATGCACTTAAAAACTGAAAACATTTGTTTGAAAACATGTGTGAAAATAAGTATAGATGAAAAAGTGTGTGAAAATATGTATAATGTTGTTTCAAAACTGAAAACATTTGTTTGAGTGGATGTACCAAATGGGGCCTTATTTTCCAAGTCAAAATAACTCTAAACTTATCCTAATTGATAACCTACCAAAATAGGGCTCATATTTGACTAACAAACTATAGAGACCCAAAAGTGGGGTCTTGCAATCCATGAAATCCAACATTGCTTAGGAAAGCACATGGGTATATGCTTATAAGAAGTGACCTCCCTTTAGTGTGTAGAGGCCTTTTCCCCATTGTTGTGTGCTTTGGGGGAAAGCAAAACCGTGAGGGGTATGTGTATAGAAATCCAAAAGTGGGGTATTGCAATCCATGAAATCCCACACCGCTTAGAGAAGTACATGGAGATCTGCTTATAAGGAGTGACCTCCCTGTAATGTGTAGAAGCATTTTCCCCGTTGTTGTGTGCATTGGAAGAGAGTAAAACCATGAGGGGTATGGGCCCCAAAGTAGACAATATCTACACAATTGGAACGGGGTCATTATAAATGGTATCAGAGTCATGCCCTAGCCGGAAGTGTGGGCCCCACACGCGAGGACATGTGTGCCTGTACGGGGGGTGGATTGTAGAGACCCAAAAGTAGGGGGGTCTTGCACTCTATGGAATCCCACATCGTGAAAGCACATGGGAATGTGATTATAAGGAGTGACCTCCCTTTAATGTGTAGAGGTCTTTCACCCACTGTTATGTGCTTTGGAGGAGAACAAAAACGTGAAGGATATGAATCCCCAAAGCGGACAATATCTACATAGTTGGAGCAAAGTCATAACACAAACCTTTAAAAACTCCTAAAAACAAGGAAATAAAATCCTATCACCTACAATAACGAAAATCACATCAAAAATTCAAAAATCAATGAATGATAAAAATTTAACCCCATATCTTGTCCAACATCATACCCCTCCACTTGAATGAAACTCGACCTCGAATTTTCAATTGGAAATTGAAATCTTCCACTCCAAATAAACAGATACTTCAAATACTTGGCATCTTCAAAACCAGCTTAAAATTATTTTCCACAATTTGTACGATCCAAAATTTCTTCTCTTCACCCTTCCCATTGATTTGCAATATTAACCAGAGAAGGATTAAAGAAAACATTAAACTTTTCAACTACAAGAAAATCAGTAGATTGTTTTGTAGAGGTCGTAAGAAAATCAATTGGATCCTGGGAATTTTGGGTTATGGGCTCATTATCGTATTTGACTTCAGTTGGATCTTCTACAATATTCACAAAATTTTCCTTCACATGATTTATGCCCTTCTCCCTAATTTACTCCATATTTTCCTCTTAAGCCTCTTCAAGAAATTCTAAAATATTATCTTCAATAGACAATCTTTCTTCAAATTGTTTATCTTCCAGCATCCAATCTATGAAGTCTTCTTTGTATGATTCACCATCAAAGTATTGAATATCATTGAAATTACAAACATTTTTGTTGATAGATTGGCCACGAAAACAATCTCGGACATGATTACTTCCATGGTCTTCATGATTTTGTTTGGTTTTCAAACTTAAATCATTGAGCGTGTCACAAATCTCATTGAACCAATATTCTATACATTGTTGATAAGCCTAGAGTGCATCCCCAAGGCCATGTACCCCATGCATTTCTTCAACACTGTTGTTACTCTTACCTTGATTGTTTACCATACTAGATCATTGAAAAGCTCTAATTCCAAATGATGCAGAATGGAAACATGAAAGTGGGCAAGATCTCATTTGAGCATAGCGAAACCTTTAAATCCATATAAGAAGGCCCTTGAATCCACAAGGAAGAACACTAGAATCCACCAAAAATAATTAAAACCCCAATTTCATTGAATGTATATTGATCTAAATTCATAATACATCTAGCAAACCTATTTTGAAGGCTCCAGAAAACTTATTTTCCAAGTCAAAATATCTCTAAACTGATCCTAATTGATAACCAACAATAATAGGACTCTTATTTGAATAAAAAACTCTTAAAAACACCTAAAAACAAGGAAATAAAATCTTCACCTAAAATAACAAAAATTACATTAAAATTTTAAAAATCAACAAACAATAAAAATTAAACCCCATATCTTGTTCTACATCACTTAAGGCCATAGATAGCCTAATCAACACCCCTTACCAGGCTCTAGGGCTGTAAATGAACCAAGCCAAGCTTGAACGTTCTACTTCTGCTGTCGAGCCGAGCTTAAACATTCACTACTCGACAAAGCTCGGCTCGTTTACGGCCGTACCAAGCTCCCCATGAGCAAAAAACCCAGGTGATTGCTCTATGTATAACTCTTCCTATAAATCACCACATAGGAAGGCATTTTTAACATCTAATTGAAATAGTGCCCAACCAAAATTAGTAGCCAATGATATTAAAATCTTAAAATTTTAGCAACAAGAGAAAAGGTCTCAGAGTAACTTAAACCACAAGTCTGAGTATTACCCCTAGCGATCATGCTAGTTTTGAAACACTCAATAGATCCCCTTTAGCTAGTACTTCACAGCACCAACTCATCAACAACCAACAATAAACTTCCTAAATGAAGGAGTAACTAAGTTCCAAGTGTCATTCTCAAGAAGTGCTGACATCAAAGTTTTGAATTCCATTTTGGGGACTACTCTAAATTGGCTACTGGAACGAAATATTTTAGCATCGATACATGCCGGTGTACAATTTCAGGTTTAAACACACATAAATAATAATAATAATAATAAATGTTATACTTATTATTATTAAGCTAAAATTTTCAAATTGATAATCAAATGACAATTATTGCATTGTAATGGTAAATTTGAAAAGCAGGCACCTTCCAAGAAGCTTCCTTTTTATATATTTTTTTATTAAAAAAAACACAGAAAGTTGATTCATGGTAACTTCAAATAATTACAAAACAATATAATCCAACTATTAGTCACCAAGCCTGTAGCTTATGAAGCACCTATAGCATTCTAGAAACATAACCAGGAAACAATACATTGACATAGATCTATAGCAACACGTGATCTCTCCTTCAACTTAAAATTTGCAAAAGACTACCCCTCCCACCTATTCTCTCTTTGCTACTTTTTATTTTGTCCTTTCTCAAGAGTAAGTCTCACCATTCCTTCTCTTCTTATCTTCTTCGTTCTAGTGTCCTCTGTAAGTCTCTTCTCATCCTTGTCATCTTCTTTCTACTTTTATTTTTAGTTTTTTACCATTCCCTCTACCTTCTCAGCTCAAATTCTTATTTTCGTTTTTGATTTTTTGGTTCTCAGTCTTCCTTTACTAACTTAGTCCCTCTCCTTTTTGAATATTCCCCCACCATCAGATCCAAGAAAACCAACTCTTCATTTTGCTTCAAAACCAACATTCACCCAAAATGATGAAATTCCAACCATAACTCCATTACAGGCAGAAATTCAGGGTGATATGGGGCAAGGTATCACTTGCACCAAACTACACACTAGGATGAAAAATTCCGAACATTTTGACTGGAATGGAAAGGTATTTAAAATATTCGCTAGCACACTTCTTCCATAGCTTACTTCGAGCCTGGAATAGATAACAACTCTTGGACAGACTTAGAAATAAGTAAATAACCAAGTGAGACAAAGAGAAGGAAAAATCACAAAACGATGGAGATAATCATGCATACGGTATGAGCTGAGAAATAGGTAGAATGAAAAGTACAAGAACTACCTTTGCATAAAACAATGTGAAGAGAATCAGGACCAGGATGCGGAACTCCAAATGGAATAGAAGGCTTAATGAGAGGTGGTCATCAACAACGATACACCTATAAGGGTTTCTCAAAAGGAGTGACTAGAGATGAACTATTAGAGCACTCACAGCAGTGGTGTTATATTGCTATATTTTAGCTCCTCAAACACTAAAATTATGCTCCAGCAGTGGAGCTAAATCTATTTCTTTTTAGCTCCATTGCTACAATGCACATCTATAGATAGATGTGCACTGTTCATGAGAGCTAAAAAAAATATATATTATTTTATTATTGCCGGTTGATTAAAATAATAAAAAGTCTTTCTCCTCTCTCATTTACTCCATGCCTCTCTCTCTCAGTCACTCTCACCTCTCTGTCTCAACATCTCCGACCCACGCCTCCGTCGGCCTCAATGTCACCGACCCAAGTCCCAAGCCGCCGATCCACGTCTCCGACCCACGCCTCCGCCCAATCCTCCATCTCAACGCTCACCCAACCCCAAATCATGCTTTGCCGATCCACGTCTCCAACCCAACGCCTCCGCCCAAACCATTGCTTTGGTTTTCCACCGATCAGACCCACGCCTCCGCCCAGTCCTCCGTCTCAACGCTCACCCAACGCCGATCAGACCATTGCTTTGGTTTTCCGCCGATCAGACCCATCCACCTCAAACCCACTTCTCTTCCGCCAATCAGACCCATGCCGACACTGTCCTCCTCACCGAAGCCCAGCTCTATGATTGGTGATTTTTTATTTTGTTTGTGATTGGTGATTTGTTTGGTCTGAGTTGAGGAAAAATATTGGAGATTTAGGTTTTTTTTTTTCTTCTGTGAACTGGTGGTAGTGGTGGTGGTGGTTGTGGCTGATGGTAGAGGTGGTTGTGGTTGTGGTTGGTGCTGTGGATTTTTTTGAATAGTGGGATATATTATTTAATTGTAGGGAATATATTATTTTATTGTGATGTTTATATTATTTTATTGTGTTGAAAGCTAAAATAGATCCACTGCTGCAGCATGTGTGTAGGTAAAATAGATAAAGTAACTTTTGGTGGAGCTAAAAAGCTAAATTTAGCTTTTTAGCTCCACTGCTGTGAATGCTCTTAACGCTAGTGGAAAAAGGAGAAGGAGGTAATCGAGGAAGACATAAAGGATAGCTATCACTATTTGGAGGAGAGGTGTAATATGAAGTGGAGTCAAGGAAAGTGATATCAAACACTAACAAAGTGACGATGAAGCGTAGGATAATAACACTTGCATCCCTTCTAAGCACAAGAATACCCTAAAAAAATACACTCAAGCGATCGAGTTCATAATGCCTAGACCTAAATGTGTACATAAGAACAAATCCAAAAATCTTTGAAGTTAAATGAAACAACAGTTTATCGAGAGACAACACAATAAAAGAAATTTGACTTCCTAGAACAGCGGAAGGCTTACCATTGATGAGATTACAAAGTCAACATGATATCACTCCAATAAGGTTAAACTAATAGAAAATGGTTAATGTAATCATTTAATCATTATTCTAAAGCTTCCTCACATGTGGCATAGAATCCCCTCAATATATGGACCCAACCAATGGAAAAAATTTTAACTTTTAAATGGAACTTAGATTGGAGCTAAACATCCAACTTGGATACCATATTAACTTCAAGAAGTGTGTGTAAGGTTCATAAATTTACCCTAATAAAACATACTTGGCATTTATAATGATAACCAATTCAAATTATAGATTCTCCCTAACATATATGTATACTACTCATAACAATTCCTTAGTCAATGGCTTTTCCTTATGCACTCCATGTCTGCTTATCCCATTGTACCTAATTTTACCCAAACTTGAGCTCTCCTTCATCCACCATCCAACCATAGCTATCAAAGTGCAAATTCTAATGTGTTCGTGTGCTCATATCATATAGTACATGAACACAATAAAATTTATTATATAATTAGGGGTGTTCATGGATCAATGTGGTCAATTAGGGAGAGGCTTTTTGGCTGCATCAACCTAATTAGGGTTCATAGAAATTGAACTACCACCACACCATAGAGGTTGAAATGCCAACAAGATCAACAGTGGTTTCTATAGATCGGTGGTTGATTGTTGACAAGGGATAAGAAAAAGAAAGAGAAATGTTACACTAATTGTTGAACGGCTTTTGGAGAAACAGAGAGGGAGAACAAAGTAGACCTAGAAAACCTATAAATTCTTTGTGGTGAACGACTACTCCAAGCGGAAAGCCACAAGAAACAGAAAACATCTATCTCAAGAAAATAACCCTTAGATACACAAGGCGAACCTCCAGAATCCAACAGAAAAAATAATGGAGAAAACACTCGAAAAATTTTATTAATTTAGAGAAACTGAACTTAATGTTCATTTGGAGACCTAATTAAAGGCTCCATAAAACTTTATTGACATGTAAAAATATTTTAAAAGAGATCCTAATTGATACCCTACCATAACAAGACCTAATTTGACTAAAAAAACATTCAAAACACCTAAAATCAAGAAAATTTTTTTTTTTTTTAATTGAGCGAGAATTCTATTCTAGCCTAATCTATGTGTATGTGTGTGAAGCTCCCTCCTGGAAACTTGAACTTCGGCCCTTGTCCCCACATCCTACAAGCACTTATACTTGTGGAGTGATCATTACACCAAGCCTAAAATCCAGAAAATACTAACCCTAGACCTAAAATTCCAAAAATTACATAAATTTATCAAAATTAATAAATTACAAAAAATAAATTGCATATTTTGTCCTATATCACGACCTACAAAGATTTTTTTAGTGGTCATTATCTGAGGCATGTGGAGGTGATTTCGGTGGCGAGGGTCATATTTCGCTATGAATAACAAGAAACCTCTTCAAGGAAGGGCCTTTTGGACCCACCCATGACAAGTAACACCCCAAATGCACAACATCGCCCGAAAGAACAAATTAATCAGAAGTTCTAAATAAAAGAAAATACATACATGTATATATATTTTACAAATATAAACTATTTAATAATTAGCAAAGCACTTGAAACTTTAATAGATCAACTATTGTAATATATAATACATTGAGCCATTTGGTGCAAGGACGATATGTAGTGTGTACATTTTACTGTATTAAAATACAAAATTATGGTATATGATCAAAATAATTAAAATGCATTTTAAATTTTATTTTAAGTTTCTAGAAAAATTTTGGAAATAGAAATTTAGTGGAATATAATTTTATATTTCTTGAAACTAGGCAATAATGTTTTACTTTAAGTAAACTATGTTTACAATTAATATACTAAACTATTTTAATAAAAAAAAAAATGAGTACAGCCATTTGTCATACAGAGAAGATAGTAACTTGACACAACCACTGCTTCAAAAAGCAAACTTTTATCATGTAATATATAATATATTAAATAAGATTAGATATTAGATAATCATAAAATTTACACTAAATAATACTCAAAACACACTGTGTTATCTAGACTTTCACATATTCTTTACATTACAAAACCACCCATTATAACTTTAACTACCAACAGAAAATTAGCAATATAAAAATCCATCTAAAATATCAGCCTGCATCTGATGCAGGAGATGCAAGAAAATTATTATTTAGTATTGTTTATGTTTGCAAGTCAATTGTATTTTTATGTTTTAGGTCCTATTAGTTTATTGGGTTATTAGTATTTTAATTTAAAAGCGAGGATATTTTTATAATAAGGCAATTAGGGTTTCCTAGCCAATTAGAACTAGGGTTTAGTAATCCTTTATAAGCAACTTATTGTACTCCTTGAGGGGACAGTTGATATTTTGATGAATGAAAACAATGGTCGTTTGGTCTTTCTTTGGTCTAGCGCTGACTCTAGGCCTACCCTAGGTGCTGACTCCTAGTGGTTTCCCGCTTGGTGCTGACTCCAAACAAGGCCTAAGTGCTGACTCCTAGGTCATATCCCTTTATTTTTTTCGTTCTTTCAATTTTGTTCTGGTTGTGCTGCGTCAATTTTGGTATTAGAGCAAACACCGATCCGTTTGAAGCATCATCGCAAGTCAATCCAGAACCAGACAAAAAAAAAATATATATATATATATACCAGATTTCGAAGCCAACCAGAAACCTCTAGTCCAGAACCCACAATCAAGTCTCCAAATCCCTTGCAACCACAAAGAGAGGAGACCCACGTCGAGACCCATCGGCAACCTCGACCAACCACCGCTGATATTGACCCCCCAGCCGTCGAAACCCACAGAATAGCACTTAGCTGCCGCCAACCCATCAGCCACCAGACCAGAAACGGAGTTTGAAAGTCAACAAGAGCCGCCAATGGGATCAGGCCGCCAAGAACCACCTACGCCAACTCGCTATTGACGCCGCTCCCACCATGCCACTTCATGCTTTACAGGTTCCATCGAGCTCCGATCTGCACCATTGAGCACCGCCGACAGCGACCACCGGTGAGCCCTTCTCACCCGTTGACTCAAGCGCCGCTTGTGACTACGCCACCGCTTCCCTTCTCTTTAGGTTCTTTTGCTTCTAGTTTCTAGTTTTGGTGTTTTTAATGTTTTAACTTGGCAGATTTAGTTTTAAGTTGTAACTCTTTCTTTATTGTATTTCACCCAAAAAAAAAAAAGACCAAGCAGAGTCCAGGCCCGTGACAAACCGTCCAAGCCCAGTTCCAGCAACTATTTGAGAGAATAGTCTTAGAAGCCCATTCCAACAACCTGTCCAGAGAACATCACAGCAGCCCAAGTTCTTGTTCCAACTCCAAACTATTTGTTGACGCACTATTTTAGAGAATCATGGAAATATTAGAAGCACCTTATTTTGATGGTTATGAAACTTATCCACGAGATTTTGTCAACTAGATGAGTGGGATGGAGCAATTTTTTGAGCAAGCAAATTTTGCAGATAACAAAAAGGTTAGGTATGCCAAGTTGAAGTTAATAGGTAAAGCACAAAGGTTTCAGGAGAATCTTGAATATTTCCGTTATATGAATTATGAACCTGCCATTACTGTGTGGGAAGATATGAAAGAAAAGCTTTGTGATGAGTATTTGTCACCATACTATTGAGCTAAGTTTCTACCCCAATCTCAGTGTGGTACTTTTCAAGTTGAAGCAAATGCGATGAATCCTCATCCTCATCCCATTTCATGTCCTCAGCACACTTTTGAACAATCTACCAAGGAATTAAAGGAATTATCTATAAAGCTCATGAAAAATGTTCAAGAAATGATTGCTCAACTGAACCAAATAAAGACTCAACTCGATTCAATTGGGAAACCAAGGATAATTGATCACAATGAACTTATTGCTGCCCCCATAGAAGACAATATTGATGGTGATATCTTGGTCGTGGAGAATCCTCCAGCACCACCAAAGCCTAATGTTGACACAGACGTACATGCCTTGACAAGTGTTGCTTTAACATGCATGCAAGGAAATGAATCTATTGAAGAGTAGCAAAGTGAAAAGATGGTGCCTAAAGAGAGTATTATGTTAGAGGGTGCACATGTTGTGAAAGTTGAAATTGTTGAATGTGCTTCTGATCAACCCTCCATAATCCTTGAAGATCTACATCTTGGTGAAGTCAAAGAGGTTAAAACCACAGTGCTTCCTATGGTTCATAAGGTTCAAGACGAGATTATACTGATTCCACACATTGATTTTGTTATTCCAAATGAGTTTGATGTGGTGGAATTCAAGGTTTTTCTTTTCCCTGTGCTCCCTAAGATGATTTTAGACTTGAAGTAAGTGTTGTTTGTCAGCATCCTAATCCTTCAATGTTTTAAAACTCGAGGTCGAGTTTTCTCCAACCAAAGAAGAATGATGCGGGAGATGCAAGAAAATTATCATTTAGTATTATTTATGTTTCCAAGTCAATTGTATTTTTATGTTTTAGGTCCTATTAGTTTATTGGGTTATTAGAATTTTAATTTAGAAGCAAGGGTATTTTTGTAATAAGGCAATTAGGGTTTCCTAGCCAATTAAAACTAGGATTTAGTAATCCTTTATAAGCAACTTATTGTACTCCTTGAGGGGACAGTTGATATTTTGATGAATGAAAACAATGGCCGTTTGGTCTTTCTTTGGTCTGGTGCTGACTCTAAGCCTACCCTAGGTGCTGACTCTTAATTGTTTCCCGCTTGGTGCTGACTCCAAGCAAGACCTAGGTGCTGACTCCTAGGTCATATCCCTTTATTTTTTCCGTTCTTTCAATTTTGTTCTGGTTGTCCTGCGTCAGCATCTCACTGTCCTAGTCCAAGATAGCATTCACAAATTAACTCACAAAGATGAAGCTTCCAACGTGTTGTTTGTTCAGCCACCAATAGTTGACCCTCAATAAAAAGTCCCAAGAGGCCAAGACCACTCTCCAAAGTAATTAAATCCAAACCAAAACTTGACACATTATAGGCTTCGGGTCACTGTGTCAACCATCACCTATCAAACAACAGGTTTAATTAAATTTTGAAAAAAAATTAAAAACATTTTACCATAAATACACAACACCACCACCACTAAAGCCTTAGTCCCAAAATTTGGGGTTGGCTTTGGATGCTCAACATATTAGATTGTAGATTGGGTCAACCACAAAAATTATTTTTCTACATTGTATTCTATCTAAATTCATGCTCTTCAATACTTCCCTAATTGACATGTCCTTTTTTTTTTACTTCTACTAATGTTATTTTAGGCATTCCTCCACCTTTTATTTGTTCCCTTAACTTGCTTCAACCCACTCTTTTTTACCGATTCATTACTCACTTCCCTCTAAACATGACCAAACCATCTCAAGCGATTTTCCCTCATCTTTTCATCAATAGGGGCTACCCCCATCTTTAAGCGGATTTCCTCATTTCAAATCATATCTTTCTGCATATTCCCACTTATCCATCTTAACATTCTCATTTCTGCTACTCATTTTAAGCATATGTTGCTTCTGAATAGATCAATTTTAAAAAAATAAAAATACAATAACATATACATATACATAATTCACAATAAAAGATATAATAATCATATAATGACGCTTAATACAATATATTAATTATTGAATACTCATTGTTTAAGGTAAACATAAATAGCTAAAAAAAATTATAATGATAAAAAAAATAATAGCAAAATTTTTTTTTTACAAAGTTTTCTATAATTAAGAGATCCTTAAGTTATAGCAAATAAATATATAGAATTAATACAAGTTATAAAAGAACAGAGTGTTTAACTTATTAAGGAAAAATATAATCCAAAAATTTTCAATTATGAAAGAAAAATTAGATATATATTAAAACTTTCAACACAAATATAAGTAAAAATAATTCATTTAGGAAAAAAAAAATGAAATAAGTCTAAAATATTGAAATGAAAATAACTCAAGTCATTTTGAAAGTACATAATTTTCTTCTTAATAGCTTTATATTAATTAAGTGATACATTTTGGAAATAATTGTTAATAATCATCAAAGATGTTGCATTTTACCTTCAAAAGATTAAATGTTAAAACTATTTATTAAAATAAAATTGAAAATTCAATAAATAAACTATATTAAAAATTATAAATAAATAAATAAAAAACAGCCGTTCTTAAGAACCTGTCCAGGTTCAAACAAGCTATAAAAAATGCACCAGGTTTGATTGGGTCATATTCTTAAACAATCTAATTAAAGACTCAGACCAGTGCTGGGTCACCCGTTCATCAGTCTGACCAGCCAAGTCAGTCAGAGTTTAATACTATGCCACCCTCATGTCCAACTTGATTTAAGCCACATCCAACGACATTATTAAGCAATTGAGTCAGCACTTGGACCTTTTACAAAAAAAAATTAGTAATTAAAAGAACCATCTAAAATACCTAGAAATTCTGGCCACATCTCACTGTCCTGATCCAAGATACAATTCACGAACGAACTCGCAAAGATGTAGCTTCTAACCTGCTGTTTGGCCGCCAATGGTTGATCCAAAATCAAGGTCCCTAGACCACCCTCATGTCCAACTTGAATAAAGGCACATCCAACAACCTTATTGGCAGTTGTGGCAGCACTTGGACTTTTCTTTGTTGAGAAGTATTTTTTTTAAGAAGAATTAAGTGGTAGGAAGATTTGACTTAAGACTTGTTTATTAACTGAATACAAAGTAAACTTATCTTAAGACTCACCATATACCCTCTTGAATAAGAACTCACCCTATACCTTCTCAGAATAATAGAGTTTCAAATAATCTTGATTGATTTTTTTCTTTTCTTTTCTATCCTTTTTTTTTTTTTGGTTGCTCATGGCTGGTCCCAAGCCCAAGGAAAGGAGGAGGGTTACAATAAGTTGACAGCCAGTGTAAAATTTAGTCACTCTTTATGAATGGATCCAATACAAATAATCGCAGGTGTCCCCTAACAGTGATGTGCTGCATAGGACCCAAATACAGTGAAAAGTGGACAAGGGTTAGTGTGTTCCCTATAAGCAACACGCTACATCAGCCCTCGGGTATAGTTATAATTGGGCAAGAATTCCCACACTTTGATGGATAGGTACAGGTAAAGAAGTTAGTTCAAGAGAATAGGATTCGAATAGACACTTAAAACAGAGTCTTTAACTGGGAAATTAGTGGAAATAGTAGACACAATAATTAGGAGAAGCATAAACATAATATATCTTCAGGAGACTAAGTGGGTAGGTGAGAAGCATAAACATACAGGATAAAACTATGGTATATGGGAAAAAATAAGAATAGAAATGATGTAGGGAAAAGCATAAATAACAGTCTTAAATAAGAAGTTGTTGAGGTTAGGAGAATGGGGGATTAAATTATTTTAATAAAACTTGTCCTAGGAGAGGAAACAATTAACATAATTGGTGCGTACGCTCCAAAAATAAGATAGGAAGAATCCATTACCCAAAAATTTTGAGGGGACATGGATGAATTGATCCTAGGGTTACTAAATGGGAAAAAGATTTTTGTTGGAGACCTAAATGGTCGTGTTGGAAAATATGGGGTTTTGAAAGAGTTCATGGACACGGGATATGGATTATGGAGTAAGGAATGAACCAAGATCCAAGAGATGTTATCCTAGACTTTGCAATAGCCTATGATTTGATATTAATGAATACTTGGTTCAAAAAGATAAAATCACACTTAATTACCTTTAAAGTGGGACAAAAGTTAATGAAATATATTTCAACCTCACTCAAAAAGTAGATATAGTATATGTCGTAAAGATTGTATGGTGATACCAGCAAAGAGTGTAAGCACTCAGAATAGGGTGGTGGTATTAGATATTTGTTTTAGAAGTTTAAAATAAAATAAAAAAAAGGTGTTAGACAAAAAACCCAAAGATTAGGTAGTGGAGTTTGAAAGGAGAGAAACATGTATTTAAAAATAATATGATCAAAGAATGCAAGTAGAATGCAGATGAAGACGTACTTGAAGAATCTAAAGGATGTAGGTAGCTGACTAAGGAGACTTGGTGGTGGAATTCAGAGGTTCAAGCAACAAATAGATTAAAGAGAGTTTTTTTTTTTTTTTCCTAATGTCATGGAACCTCACCAAGGTAGGGCCCTTTGGACCCCACCAGCCAGATAGACTAAAGAGAAAGCAATAAAAACCTACCTGGATGTAGAGACAATGCTGCTAATGAAAATTATAAAGTAGCAAAGAGAGGATAAAAAAAGGTTGTCCAAGAGGCTAAATATAAGGCTTATGATAAATTATATAGCTGTTGACAAAGGAGGGAAAACATAATATTTATACACTTACTAAGAAAAAGGGAAATGAGAACAAGAGACTTGAATGGTGTCTACTGCATTAAAGATAAAGATCCAAAAGTGTTAGTAAAAGAAAAGCAAATTTAAAGAGAAATGGAAAAGTTATTTTGATAAATTTTTAATGAAAATGATGTGAAATATTAGAGCAATTTGGACAACCCAATGGAGGATAGAAACTGTATAAGAAAAAACTACTCCATCAAAGAAATGAAGTAGGCAAAGGAAATATTTACAAGCAGCAAAAAGAAAACAGAAAATTATGTACAAGAAAAAAGGGAATAAAAAAAAAACATAATGGATTCCCTAGACACTAAACCCCACACCCGTGACCAATCAAACAAGGTTCCAACAAATAAAGCTAGGAGCATGTCCCCAGAGAAGTACTTTAATACCTATTTACAAGAACAAAGTGGAATTTTTTTTCCATTTGGCCTCAAATTTTTAACAATTTCGTTAGCGGTGATTTTGCAAAACAATGTGGAAAAATAGCATCTCGAGTTCCATTATAGAACTCAAGTATTAAATGCTCGAGTTCCAGAGCTGGCAAATAAAAATTATCCACATGGAATCCACATGGAACTCGGGTCTTATGGAGCTGGCAAACAAAAATTATCCACGTGGAACTCGAGTCTATAAGACTCGAGTTCCTTCATTAACATATCCCCTTCACCTCTATTTATTCGTTCTGGGTTTCTTCATCTTCCTGGGTTTCTTCTTCTTCATCTTCGTTCTGTTCTTCTTCTACTGGGCTTCATCTTTGTTCTGTTCTTAAGAAAAGGGAAATTGGAATTTATTGAGAGTAGAATAGCAAGCGGGGTGGATTCGAGAACCAAAAATGCAATTCTAACGAAGAGAAACGGCAGCACAATCCCGAGCACCAACGCCACTGGAAGCAAAAGTTCGGCTCGGAACCCGACAACTCAATGCCGTCGTTTGATCGTGTTTGCGCTCATTTTTGAGTGCGAGATTTGGAAGGAAAATATATATAGAAAGCAAAAGAGATTTGAGATTTGAAATGCAAGGAGAGAGTGAAAATGGTAATGGAAAAGCATTTACCTCAATTTGGGAGACTCGATGAGATCACACAACTTCATTGTTAAGGTTGGGTTTTCTGGGTTTTCTTTTTCTTTTCTTTTTTCTGGGTTCTTTCTTTCTTCGGGTTCTTTCCTTCTTTTTTTCTGGGTTTTTTTTTTTTTTTCTAGGTTCTTTCTTTCTTCGGTTTCTTTCTTTTTTTCCTTTTTTTTTCCTAGGTTCTTTCTATCTTCAGGTTCTTTTTTTTTTTTTTTCTTCGGTTTCTTTCTTTTTTTTTTCTGGGTTCTTTCTTTCTTCGGTCAGGTTCTTTCTTCTTTTTCTGGGTTTATACTGTTTGAAATCGAGTGTAAAAAACTCGAGATTCATTTTTTTTTATACTCGACTATTAAAAACTCGAGATCTATGTGGCATAACTGTGTCCAACTCAGCAAGTAGAAAGCGAGTCTTTGAGACTCGAGATGCTAGTTTCCATTTTCCTTTCAAACCCGTATTAACTTACTATATTCTATTCCTCCACGATGTTAGTCTACAAATATCCCCGAACAAAGTGGATAATCAAAACTATACAAATTGCTGTTGGATTAAACTTAATAGTCATTAACTCATTATGTAACATTGGGAGAGAGTAATTGAACACAGCTTAAGACATGAAACAACAATATTGGAGAACCTATTTGGTTTTATGCCAGGACGATTTACCATGGAAGCTATTTTCTTAATTAGACATCTCATGGAAAAATATAGAGTCCAGTAAAGATCTTCATACGGTTTTTATCAATCTCAAGAAAACATATGATAGGGTCCTTAAAGGAGTCCCTATATAGTATCTTAAGTTGATTAAGGGTATGTATGATGGAGCTACTGTAACTAGTGTGAGAACAAGTGGAGGCATCTCAAGTGAATTTTCCTATCACTATAGGTAGGCATCAAGGATTAGCATTAAATTCATTCTCTTTGCACTAGTGATGGATGAGCTCACTAAATCCATTCAAGAGAAAGTTTCCTGGGGTATGCTTTTTGTTGATGATATAGTTTTAGTGGATTAAACTATAAGTGGAGTTAAGGGCAAACTGAAAATTTGGCGAGCGTACTCTAGAATCTAAAAACTTTCAATTAAGTAGAACTGAAACAAAGTAGATGGAATGTAAATTTAGCAAAAGTAGAAATAGAGATTGGGCTGTAAGACTCTATGGTCAAGAGATACAAAAGAGATAGCTTTCGACCCCTTGAATCAATAATCCATAAATACAGAGTGGTCAAAGAGGAAGAGCATAGTGGATGAAGTGGAGATGCGCATCAGAAATATTGTGTTCTCATAAAATACCTCTTAAGTTAAAGAGAAATTTTTAAAAGATTACTATAAGACCATCTATGCTTTATGGTACAAAATGTTAAACTATTAAAAAGCAACGTATTCATAAAATGAGTATAGCTAAAATGAGAATGTTAAGATGAATAAGTGAAAATACATAAAAAGATATGATTTGAAATGAAAAAATCCACTTAAAGATAGGGGTGCCCCTATTGATGCAAAGATAAAGGAAGGTCACTTGAGATTATTTGATCACATACAAAGGAGAGCAATTAATTCAACGACAAGAAAAGAGTGAAATGACTCAAGATAAGGGAACGAAAAAAGGCTAAGGAAGACCAAAAATAACATTATTAGTAGTTTGAAAGACATCTCAATTAAGGAAGTAACAATCATGGATAAAATAGAAATAAGGAAAAGAATACATGTAACAAACTATAAATCTTGTTGAGTATCCATGGTCACCCCAAAATATTTGGGATTAAGGTTTTGTTGTTGTTATTGGTTGAAATTTAATTAAACAACTAGATTTGTAAGAAGTTAGCTATGCCACTTGGTGTAACGTAATGCACTCATGGATTTCTTAAACTGTACATTCTCTCAGTATCCACTTCTAAATATCATATTACATTAGATACATGCATTCAAATTGGTTACACTCAAAACAATATATTACAACAACTAAATCTTAGTCCCAAATCTATCATCACATTCATCACTATGCCCTATCATCTCCATGTCCATAATTAGGTTGCATTTGAGAACAGATTATAAAGTCAGCTTATTTTACTATTTGGCTTATTTTTGCTACTATTCATGGATCCCACTACACTTTTTAATACTATTCATAAGTCCCACTATACTATTTCAACCAACTTTTACCTTTATTTACAATACTTTCAGCAAAAAGTTTTCAATTTCAGCTAAATAAGTTGCTCCTAAATAGACCTTTAGGATCTGTTTGGATATCGCTTATTGCTGAAAACTAAAAACTAAAAACACTGTAGCAAAATAATTTTTAAATGTGTGAATAGTATCGTGGGACCCAGTTTTAATGAAAATTTTGCTGAATTGGACAACTTGTGGGTCCCGCAAACAGTGCACGAGACCCAATGACAGGGACGCAAATGTGCTGAAATGCAATCCAAACTCCACCTTAGTAGCATATTCTCCCATGAAACAAATTAAAAAGATTTTTTTTTTTTTTTTAATTGTTGGCCTCAACAAGATTTTATCCAATATCATAAAACTACTAATACCCAAAATAAACCCACTTGATTCCAATATCATAAAACTACGCATACACAAAATAAATCCACTGGTTTATGAATCAGACAACACACACTGATACCACAATTCAATACAATTCGTACAAATAAACATCCGCCATACAAGCACATGAGACTATCTTTCAACTCCTTGATTTGATACATACCACAAATCACACATCTTCTAATACTAAATACGCAGTCAACTCTAACACCAAGAAGTACATTCTCTTCCAGTCAGCATGCATAGTCAGCATGCATTGGACCAACATGATTCTATTTGGTTCTCATCATTTTCTAACCAACAATTCCATCTTGTCACTCATCGTATCACTCGTTCCTCTTGAAGAATCAATAGTTGTCACTCATCCAGCTTGCACCCTGCCTTGACACAATTGAACGCGTGATACATCTACTTCTTTATCCTTTTTCTCACTCTAAATTCATCTTTGAAAATGGCCTCCCCTAGCCTTAACTCTTAACATCTTTTCCTTGATCTATATGATCTTTATTCCACCCATCTTCAAATTATAATCAATGCAATGGATGGTTGTAGGTAGATTTGCAAGTCAATTACGAGAAACATCTTCACCCCCACCACTTATACTCAGATTCCCACTGTTGATTGACTGAAAAGAAAGCCATGATAAGATTGTGGCAACACTTCCCCAAAACACATTGTCAATAGACTTAAAGCATATGAATGCAATAATGAGAAAACCAAAAGGCGGTTTTGAAAAGGATAATAGCCAACCCCAAATTAATAAGTATGAAAACTTAATTGAGTTCAAACTATATTTAAGTCATCTTAAAGGCTAAAATGGGAGACAATCCCTTTCCCCAAGACATACTGCCACAGCCAAATAAAACAAAGCAATGATTAAAATACGTCTAAATCATGAATATCTTTGAAATTCCCTCCTGTAAGTTGTCATCCGCCTATTATGAGCCCCTCTAATTCCAACCAGTCTCTTTCCCTAAGCACACTAACATTCTTCACACCAAAGAAACTTCAAAAATCCCAATCACACCCATCTTCACATTTTAAGCTACAGAGACTAAAGAAACCATCAAAAGCATTATCCTCTTTGTTTACCACACTTGTTACACCCACAAACAGATCTTACAAATCCGCTACTCCAAAAAAACCCCACCCATGATGGATCACTAAAAAAATACTGCCCAACAGTCTCCTTAGCCATTATTCAATCTGCCTTCTGCAAGCAAAACAGTTAAACCTACCCCAAAAAATTCTTCTCCATGGCTCTCCCTCAAATCAAGGCCCTAAGTATCCCACAAAAAGAATTCCTTTTACACAATTGTCATATTTG
This sequence comes from Quercus robur, assembly GCF_932294415.1. Lineage (NCBI taxonomy): Eukaryota > Viridiplantae > Streptophyta > Magnoliopsida > Fagales > Fagaceae > Quercus > Quercus robur. The sequence goes on along the minus strand of NC_065543.1, from coordinate 15,577,064 downwards.
ATATTTAATATTCAAAGTTAAAAGAGAAGCAAACAAGACTGCAAGTTCATCTAAACTTCATCATTCCATCTCCTCTGCTCATAGCAATAGAACTTTGATAATTTGTTTTTCTGAAGGACTATGTGAGTCATGCCTTAATAGCTGCTGGAGTTGTCAGCTTGTTAGAGAGGTCATTTTGGGGGATAGAAATGTGATGAATTGGATAGTTATACCCTTGGCTCACATGTGGTGTGTTTTGAAGAGAACAAAATACTCATATTTGAAGATCAAGATATTTCTTCTTTTTTCTAATCTAAAGCTTCCGTTTCCTAAAATTTAAAAACTCTCATCGATTAGAATGCAACAATGGTTGATTGCTTTCTCAAAGTTACAATATGTCCAAGCCTCATGGCATGCAAATCGCAATATGCTAAAGACACTATAAAATTACAAATACCATTTTAAGAACTAACCTTCACTAAATACAAACACATGACAAGTTCTAGTAGAAATACATAGATAAACCACTAAGGTTATAAATAATATGTAAGAAAACTCTACTGGATACTCACTTTTTAGATAATATCACAGTTCTACAAAAACATATTTTTGAATTTAAACTCCATTCAAAATATATGTAAACCATATATTGATAACCTAATAAACCCACCCATGAAAGCAATCAGCTGCAAGCAACATAACCAATGGCAATCCTTTATAAGTCAAAACAAGCTGAATGCATTTTTCATTTTTGTTGGCATGTTTGCTAACTCTACTTTATACTTTTACTTGTAAGTAATAATATTTTATTGAAAAAATACTACCTCATGTAGATAATGAACACAAAATGCCCTAAAGAATTGTTGTATAGTATGCTCTGCAACATGCAACTAAGGCTGCATTTGTTTCGCCTGAAAACACTTTCAAGAAATTATTTTAAACCCTTGTGTGTGTTTGGTAGCTACGGAAAATACAATCAACGGAAAATCATTTACACTTTGACGGAAAATAAGCCACTTTGAGCGTAAAATCATTTACGTTTTGATTTTACCTTCAAACAATTTCCGAAAACCACACCTAAAGAGAGAGAGCTCGAGCACACTCCTCACATGATAAAAAACCCATCTCCAAGCTCACCTCAGCCAAGCTCCGGCCAGCCCAAATCGTGCCGCCCCACAATCCAAAACCCATCTCCAAGCTTACCTTCAAACCATTTCCCAAAAAGAAAAAAAAAAAAAAAAGAACCGAACCAGGAGAGAGAGAGGCCGGTCACCATCAGAGAGTGTGAGAGAGCCGCCCACTGTCACAAAGAGAAAGGCCAGTCATCTGAACTTGAGATCGACTCCACCGCCATCTGGGCCGTGCCTCTCACCGTCGATCTGCCCTGTTTCTCTCTTCCTCCCTGTGCCACCCATGTCACCGATCTACCCTTTTTCTCTCTACCCATGTCGAGCAAACCACCGCAAGACGAGCGACCCACCATGACCCAATCGCCTCCGCCGTGCGATCTTGCCTCCGCCGCCTCTAGATCGAACCCAGTCGCCTCTCTCTCTCTCTCTCTCTCTTCCTTCTTCTCTCAATTTGACCGGATTCGATGAATTTTTTTTTGTTGGGTTTTGCTTCTTATGTTTATCTATTGAGAAATGATATTATATATTTGTTTGGAAGCTGAGAAAATATGAGCAACAAGTAAAAAATGTGTTTTCTATAGTATTTTCAAGAATACAACCAAACACCAAAAAATATTTTTCAAAGCATTTTTTGAAATGCAACCAAACACTTGAAAATATTTTCGGGAAACGAAAATATTTTCACCTAAAAATATTTTACACTTAGAAAATATTTTACACTGAAACAAACGCAGCCTAATCTGAGTAAAGTTCTCCTACATCATCAAAAAAAAAAATAATAATGAACACAAAATGCCCTAAAGAATTCCAAAGAAAATGTATTATGTACAAAGTGTAGTGACTATAAATTCAGGGATGGAATTACTATTGCTCAAACCCCACACATGAGATCAATTAAGCAAAGATCTAATAAACAATACTAGCAATTGAGTCCCCAAACTTTCAATATCCTCAAAAGTGTGACGATTTTGTTTCCTCCACAATGTCAACAGCAAATATAAAGTGACTAATTTCCAAATATCCGAGGAATGTTTACCAATCCCAATTCCTCCAACCAAATAAAAGGCCAATGGCCTTTTTCAGTGACACCCAGTGAATCCAAAAAAGAGCTACGAACAAAACTCCAAAACCCAAGCAACAGTGCAATGGAACAAGAAACAATCCACCATCTCCCCACTGCACCAACACATACAACACCATCCAAGTAACACGTAGTTTCTCTTAATGAGATTGTCACATGTAAGGATCTTTCCCCCAAAAGATGGTGTCCATACAAAAAAGGAGACACTCCAATGAGCCTTAACACACCAATACTCTTCCATGGGAATGAAACTGCAGATGTTACCCCGTAAGGCACTATGAAGAACAAACATCAGAGGCACCACTCCCTCTCAAGCTCCAACTCATTCTATCACAACCCTTTCTCCTAGGGATATTTGAGTGAAGGAGATTTAGGAAGGAGTTCACCGACACCAACTCCCATCATTAAAGTCTCTAAAATCTGACATTCCAACTTCCACCTCCTCTAACATTTCTCATTGAAGAACCTAACATGCACACGACAAAAGGTCTTATCAATGAGATCTTTCCACTTTTTCTCTATTTCTTTTCTTTTGCTCCTCCCTCTTGATCTAATTTTTCTCTCCCCCCTAGCAATTCTTTATAGGCATCATCGCTACAAAGTAGCGATTCTGTGTAGAGGGGGAGGTGGTGGTGCACAAGGGGATTGCTAACTATAGGTTCATGGTAATTGGCAACTCTTGTGGGTTGAGCTACCGTTGATGGTTTGGAGCTGTTGATGTCACAGATTTGGTAGTGGGAGGAGAGGTTGCTTTCAGATTTTCACGACAGAAAAGTGGAGGTGCATGGTGATGTATTGAGAGTTATGATTTGGATGGGATTTTGATGATTTTGGATTAATGTCATGACAGTGATTGGATTTGATTAGCTGTGCATGGTAGTGATTAAGCTACTTTGGCGTAGCAGATTGGAAAGAATTGAGTAGAGGTTGGATGGATTGATGACAATGGGTTTTTGGATTTTCATGAACATCAATTGTTTGGGTTTTGAAGCACAAAAGTGATCATTTCCAATTGAGGTGGCAATTTTCAACAATGGTGGTTTTGCTTGCAGCTGTGACTATGGGAGATGAAAATAATTAAAAGGAAAAAAAAATTTAATGAAAAAAAAAGTACTTCTCACGTGATCAGAAAAATTCAATTCCAATCATACTTTTTATGTTTTTTTTTGTAAGTATAATTACCTTTTTATGTCTGTTAAAGCTTAAAACAAAACACTACATCTATAAAAGGATGTATTCTACCAAAATTCAAAATCCCAACACAATAAAGTTACAAAACACAAACTAAAATACATGTTTCCCATCCAAATTTACCAAAAGAGAATAGTGACTATTAGATGCAGAGGAACGTAGAAGAGTAGAAGAAACTGCTGTTAACATCTATAAATGAAGCAGGGTCTAATGTCCACTCCATGAAAATTACTCTTTATCATCAAGCCAAGACACCAATTGATTTTTTGTTTAAGTGGAAATTCAAGTCTCTTATTTGAGGGTAAAGGATTTTACCTATTGAGATTACCCACTATTACAGGCAAAGTTGATAATAGGTCTTTAGGGATTGTAATCACGACTCACTCACATCATCTTTTTTTTTTATTAATGTACAAATCAAGTATTTACACAAATATGAACACAATCATTTTTGTTAAAATACGTACCGTAATTGATCTCTGGATTCAAAATGTTACTCTATTTAATTATGATAAGGGAAATTAATTTGGGTTCATAATGCAAATGCTACAATTTAATTAAAGGAATTAATAATTTAATTGCATGAGGCTTTGACTGATCTACATTGGCACCAAGGAAAGTCGATTTGGGGGAGATAGGAAATCAACTTTCCTAGGCCCCAGTGTGGGGCATCCCAGGTATGCAATGAATTAAGATCAAAAACAAAAACTGAAAAAGAAATAAAAAATGAAAGAGAATAGGTCATTGAAAGTTTCAATCATTGATAAATACTATACATCATTTTAATCGTATTTTTACAAAAGGTTAATGCCATTACATAAACATTTTTGTGTGCCTAAGTAATGGCAAGTGAAAAAATCAAGGCAAATAGGTAGACGTTAAGATAGAGACCAAAGTACCTTTTTTTCAATGTTTGAAATTAAATTTTGTTAAAACTGTTTGACACCATTCTCAAGTTAGTTTGTTCAGACCAAAAAGAGGAATCAGCTTTAGTGAAAAAGCTTTCATTTGGTTGTGGTATGACAAATAGGTGACAGGAGGAAAACCAGAGCTCTACAACCCTATCTGCCTTGATAAGAATAACAGATGATGAGCAGATTGTTGGAAGGAAGCAATGTATCTTCAGAAGGATCTTAGATGAGCATATTTTTACAATGAGAATTCTGCAAAAGGAAAATGGAAGAAGAATCAGCACAAAGAGAACAAAGAGAGCTCTCAACACAAGCAGTATATTGACAAAGAAAACAAAGCAGTTGTGAGATATTGGCCAAGAAGGAAAACATTGAGTTAGAAGAACCACAAGTAGACACATTGGGAAGAAGTGGTAGGCTGGTAGCCAACTCTAAATACACAAAAGAAAAACGATATGAATTAATATGTTGAGCCAGAACAAGATGAGCAATGTTTCCGGTGGTAGCACAGATGAAGAAACATGCGGAGGTTCACCAGGAAAATTTAACCACTGGCACACCAAAAAATATATATCTGTTTGAGAAGTTTAACTTGAAGACAATCATTCTTTTATATTTCAATGGCTCTCCAGTTAACATAATTTTGACTTCTTGACATTTTCTGTAGTTCCCAAAAAAAAAAAATTCTTCAACTCAGCATTTGTCCAACTAAGAACTCTTCATTTTTTAAGTTCAACCCTATAACAATTCCACATTTTTCAACTGCTTATATGAAGAAATGGAAACACTGTTTATATGTGCAATCTTATGTTAGCACAAGGCAATGTTGCACGATACAAAAGTTTTCACATCCAGTAAAAGCATCCAATTTATGTCACTAGACTATAAAAAATTGGGTACAGACAGAATCATGCTTCTCTAAAATGGTATTAATTTTTTATAGGTAATAAATTTTATCAATAAAATAGGTTACGTCAAGCTCACAATAATCAGCACTCCGTAACCTAAAAAGGCATCAATTAAGATAGCACTCTAATATACGTTGCTTTAATGCACTTCTAGGAAATTTTAACACAATCTGAAAAATTCATGTGTTCCAAAACAGAGAAAAATGTCTAAACTGGAGGAACTCAGCATTCATTCTTTAACTCTCCAAACGCTTACTGAGTTTAAAGATTTTGGATTATACCATGAGATGAACATTTATATTTGGTTGTTTTGAAGGACCACTTTCTCCATTTTTTACCATGCTCCAATTGGCACATTGAATGCCTTTTGTTGAGGATAGCTAACCCCTAAATTTTGGGACTAAGGCTTGATTGCTATTTTGCGAAGAAACTCAAACTTATAAGATTAAAGAACAACATAACAGTTTTAACCTCTAAAGATGATACCACATGAAACGAACTGATTCCAATGAAAATTATATGAAAAGATTTCAAATTTGATATTATAAAATTTATCTTTTTTTTTCTTTTTTTTCTTTTTGATAAATAATAAACTTCATCGAAAATCAATACAAGGAAGAAAAAAAAAAAAAAAAGGCAAGGCACACAGGCAGTGTGCTAAATGGCAACGAAGAAAAAGAAACTAAACAAGAATGAAAGTACAAAAATGAAGAATATCAGGAGAAAGGAGAAGAATGTATAGAAAAATGGTGGAGGAAGAATAGAAAGTAAGTAATAGTTCTTTGCCATGTTTGGATGATTATAGAGGCAAAAGAGATGAAAGGAGATAAACTGACAAAGCAGTCACATGGCTGGATAAACTATTCCCATTTTAGAGCAATTGCAAACATAAAGTTTGGATGTAAACTAGGGAAGCCTAGCTATGGATTCCTTAAGGGCGCAAATGGCCAGTCATAAAGGGGAACAAAATAAGTGGAACCATCTTTAACAAGATATTTGTAACTCCACTTGCTGGTTTACACGGTTTAGCATATTAAAAATCATTAGCAATGAAGGACTTCAATGTGAAGAAACATCAAGCAGCCTATAAGTGACTAAATTACAAGTAGCACATAGGTTATTGCTTCTATCAAGCAAGCTTTGTAATACAAAGATGTAAGGCCTAATTCTTTTCAAAGTTGAAGTTTATACTAATTGAAGATGAGCTGCTTGCTAGTGTCACTGATTGATTATTTCCCACAACTCCCCATGTCAATCTTATTTCCAATCTTTCTCTAAACTCCTTTTGTAATAATTTTTAACTGTCAACCTTTGCAAAGTTCTCGTCATCTTCTAATCAATCCTCAAAATCTGGAGTCTAGCAAAACCAGATTGCTATAATTATTTCCACTAGTCATTGTATTTAAAACTCTTGATTAATTCTAAGTATTTACTACCCATCCCAAATGTTCTAGTAATCAGTTCAATATCTAGATGCTGCATTGAATTATTCTGACAAAGCAGGACAAAATCTACAAGGTCTCAACCTATTTCATGACATTAATACCCAACTTCAATAAAGCAAAGGGTTAGGAAGTTCTATAAACAAGAAGACATGAGAGGCCAAAAAGATCTTCTAATTAGTTGCTTACCTCTCTCATTCTCCTCTCCAATCTATTAATTCACTGCGAGGTGCATATAGCTTTGCTGCTCGCTCTTCCGATTCAATGTCATTAACTACACCCCGGCATCTTGGAAAGCCACAATAACATGCTAGTTGTTCATCAATTGAAAAAAATCTGTAATATAAATATAGAAAGTCAGCACCTAAAGGAAATTTGAAAGAGATGCATACATTTGGACATGAAAAAAACCTGTAATCATATGTGAGTTCCTCCCATCTTTTAATGTCTCTCTTTGCAAATATAATTATATGCTCATCACCATTAACACTTATAACTCTTGAATAGCAATTTGGCTGCACACAAGAAAAAGTAAAATAGGTAAGCAATCAACAACAATATAAAATCCAGACCCTCGAACCAAAAGAAACAAAAAAATCTCCCAAAGCTGATGTCGCATTACTACAAACTCAGTATACATGCAATGTTAGAGCATATGAAGAATGTGAATGGCTAGACAAAAGTACCAAAGCTATTGTTATGTTATTACTGATATTAAAAAATACTTGCCAGCATAACTCTCCCAAAGAGTTCGTTACAAGAGAGAACAGTAGTGCTGGGAGTAGAGATTTAGATATTGTCCTAACCTTCAGCATTTTAGTATTAGTAACATATAACTAAGCATCTAATTCATTAATATGATTGGTAGCATATGAATCTTTACACAGGATTATCACATATATAAGGCTACTCTAAATGAAGAATACTTCATATGAGAAACAAATTGCATTTAAAAAAGAAAAATAAAATAAAATAAAAGGCAGTAGCAGATAATACGCACTTCACAAGAGTGGTTAATCAGATGAGCAATGCTTCCGGCCCTTGTCGCATCAATGACTCGTTCATCATCTATCCGAAACATGTAAGTCCCAGCACCCTGCATGAGGAAAGGTACTCAACAAATTTTTGGAGTTGCACTTTGCCATTTCATATGCTAGACATGCAATAGTTACTAAAACTAAATACATAAAAACAGTTTTCTATGTATATCTTATGAACAAAAACAAAAGTCAAGTGGAAACACAAGCACACCTATCAGGTACCCCAGGGTCAGAATGCCAAAAGCCCAAAACTAACCAGGAGAGGTAAGCCTAATTGTGGTGTTCAAATATATATATCATTAACACTTTTCACTTAAAAGAGCACCAAAAAACCTAATGGAAATTAACACACAATGTGACGTATGGTGCAACTAAACCAATTATAACTCCGCCACATCCTTGAGTGTAATGATATAATATGTGCCAACGTATTTAATACTTTTTATACAACCAAATAATGAGGAGTATTACAGTCTAAAGTTTACAATATCAATAAATTATACAAAAGAAGTGGAATGAACCTTACCTAAGGCAGACACCCAAGCATACAAAATTCTTAGGAATAAATCTTTGATTGATATCAATGCAAGTTCAAGCCATTCAAAAGTCCATAAATTCCTTATTCCGTAGGAAAGACTAAATCTAGATGAAAGTATATATCAAACAGGACTAAAAGGAAATACAAGAGAGAGAGCGAGCACTAACAAGGTCAACTCTACGTAGCAATAGATAGCAACCAAACATCATGTTGTGCAGTTTACAGGGAGAAGAGAGTAAAGGAGAGAGTCATCCTTTTTTTGTTAGAAAGTTAATCAAACCTAGGAGGAGAGCAGAGAACATGTCACTTCCATGCTTAGTTGAAAAGTACAAAGGAGATATCTTGTCAATTATCTATTTAAAGGAATTAGTGATAAATTTTTGTGGGAAAGTTATTCAAATTCTAATAAATTATTAGCAGTATAAAGGTTGTTAAAGAAAAACACATTGATTTGGTATCCTTCCCCCTCAAGCTCCTTCAATTTGATTTTTGTCAATTAATTGACAAAAATAATTGACAAAGACACATTAAAAATGATTTTTACGGCAGAACCTCTCCAACTCCCTTCACATCTTCCCCCCCTGCTGAAAATTGAGATCCAAACAAAGCGAACAGGAGCCCCACCTCTTACCCCTCCTTGCCTCTCTTCTCCCTCCATCCAAATGCATAAAAAGTCATCCTCCCTTTATCTAAGCTAATTAACATACACAACTTCTGAGATTTTACAATAATATAATATACAAGGACCTTATTGATTCTCTTTCCCTACATAGACAATTACAGAAATTCATTAAACTTTCTAAGAGATATTGCAAGAATAGAATCAAAAGCCAGCAAATCCACTACTCTCCTAGGCAAAACCCATTGTATACCAAACATGGAAAGCACCAAAGACCAAAGATTGTGCACATAAGCACAATGAAGAAGCAAATGGTCTGTATGAAGAAGCAAATGGTCCATAGTCTCCCCATTGTTCTTACACATGCAACACCACTCAGCAATACATATATGACGCCTCCAAAGATTATCCAGAATAAGAATTTTTCCCCTAGCTGCTGTCTAAGTGAAAAAAGCTACTTTGGTAAGAACCTTGACCTTTCAGAGACTTTGCCATTGGAATCTCGGTGCCCTTAAACATGCAATTTGGAAAATTAACCACCCATGAACTTAGATGGTCCCAACTCTCAAAATTTTCAAAAGTGAATTGGTTTCCTCCATAAAAGTAATTGTTTGCTACAGAATTTGTAACTAACAGAACACCTAATGAGCACCCCAACATATGGAGCATCAAGTATAAAGACATGAAAGGAAGTGCATTGCATTTTCTCATCAACAAGCTTAGTTATGTTAAGCACCACCATTCATTAACTCCAACAAGTCAAATACTTCATCACATTGGAACTTGATGTTTTCTTCATGTACAACAGAGAGGACAACTTATTCAAAGTAAAAAAAAAAAAATATATATATATATATATATATATATTATATTAATAAAAGCAAATACCACTAGTAGAAGTAATTAAACTATAGTAGCATAATCAAAATTAAACAATTATCCAGTTTCCAATTCAGCAAACCTTCATAATACTAGCAAGCTAAGAGAAACAATATGGTATCTAAAACTAAGGTGTAAAATTGTAAGGGGACTTCTAGGATTACAATAGTAAGTGCTTAATCCTCTCATACTCAATTAACTCAGTAGGGAAACAATAATGCACACATATCAATAATCAGAGCAATTATTATATCAAAAACACTTACCACCAAGGAATTGTATATAAAGCGTTCTCTCCTATCAGCTATAGGAGGTCTAACAAGTTCACCAGAGTATTCAATCACCTACAGACAGTAAATTGTATCCTTCACTTCAAATGCTTCTTGCTTTTAAAATGGATCATCATTATAATACCAAGCAAATTACTTTACCATGTCTCCTGCTCTATGTGGATGCTTTGCAAAGATGCCAAATCCATGGATTCCTGATTTCCCTAGAGTAAAAAAAAAAGCAACAAAATCCAAAATAAGAAAAATACTCAAAATTATAAAATGCTCTCTTGAGCTGTGTGTATAGTCATTACCTAGTGCTGGTCCCAAATTTATAACACAATAAAAATGATAGCAAACAATTTATCGCAAGATACAGATAGATACACAACACAAACAGTCAAATGCCTGTGTTTGAAAGATCCCAAAAAGTAGAAATCAATAAATCAATGCTAAGAACTCAAGAATACATTCGGCAGATGAGAATGTACACCAAACTAAAAATATGAAAAACTAAGCTGACATGAAACTCTTCATACCCGGAAAATTCGTAGTGGATTGCGTGTACTAGGTCAATCCAAGTTATATAAGCAATTACAAGAAGCCTTATTCATGACTTGACTAATCCTTTTGGAGAACAGCATTGAGCATATGTAATTATTGTTCCTCAGATCATGACAAACTAGTACAATTTTCATTTGATTCGTAAAACAATGAGCGCCAAAGAATTAGACTAACAAAAGCAGGAAACTCAATGAAAAAAATAACTGATGTATAACTAATAGAAAAAATTGAATACAACACTGGCCTTCCATTTTTTTTGAAATTGTACTGGAGCATAATTGGTTATGAGAATTAGGCCATCTCACAACTATGACAAAGCACCACTTGCTAAATTCTGTAGAACTGAACAAATGTGGAGCATCATATTTTTAAAAGAAAAGAATATCGATTCCATGGCATTATCACCAATAATAAAAACATTTGCAATATCAATGCCATAGCCAAACACCACAGTGGCAAAAGTACCATTTACTATACTAGTAATTTAGTATTATGGTCGGACAATGCACAAGTTAATTAAATCATATGCATAACAAATACCATCAAAATTGAAGAATAAAATATCAATAAACAAAATAGAAACAGTTGCCTTATATTATCGTGCAAGGCCAAATTTTTTGTCAAAAATAAAATTTAGGATAGATGATTAAATAATTTAAAATAAATAATGATATTTATTTTATATTTTTCAAACTTTTAGAAATATCAAAATAGTAATTTAAACATTTTGGAACGCAAGTAATAGAGAATTAACTTAATAATTTAATGTGTTCATAGAACAATGAGGAATCTTTTATTATTTGGAATAAAAATTCTTATTTGTGCAAAGGGGCAGAAGGACTGCCCATGCAGAAGAAGGAAACAAAAAAACACCATCGCCAAAAGCCCCAAAAGTTGAATTAATTTTAACAAGTTATCAATATCAACATAACATCTACCACTTGCCTCAATGTGTCACTGGATCGAAGATAACTTACCAGTGAATATAAAAAATTAGGAAAATAGAAATGACATAATAAATTTATGAAATATATTAACACGATCAGCTAGATACATGCAAAACTAAAATGGCAAGAAAACAGGATAGATAACATTAATTCTATTGGAAGTTCAGTAAAAGAAAATCAATTCTTACCAAAAGCTAGTCTCTTTCGGAATGTCTCCTTCATGTATGTATATTTCTCAGCCATAGAACGTATGTCTTTAGGAGTATCAAGCTCAGAGGTTTTCAGTCTCTGAAGGGTAGAAGAGAACTTAGAGCCAATTACGCCACTGGAAGGCAGTGAATTGCCTGAAAATGCATGTTGGCTGTAGCCACCAACTAAGTAAGGCTGGTTCTGTACAAACAAGCGCTTCAAGGAGGCAGCAGCAAGGGCTTCGGGTTCTTTTCGTCCCCTTCTACCAAAGTAATTGTAAGGCTCTGCCCAAGGATGGGAAAGAATATTAAGACACAACAACAACCAAAAAAGAAAAAAAAAAACAAGAGAAAAAACAGAATTTAACTAACAAAACCAACAATCATAACATCTAATCACAATCCATCAGCTAAATGTATAAGGAACTATTTAACAGAAGAAATTTATGGGAAAATGCAAAATTGAATTGGCTGTAAGTCGGTAAGGAATAAAGACATGAACAGTGGGAGCCAGAGTTGGAGGGAGAATGGAAGTGCTGATAAGGAAACATGACCCAATTCCATCTATTTTCAACTTCTGACCATTGGAGAGTATTAATCTAACATCCATTTAATCACTTGGCAAGTGTCAGTAAAACAATCAGGCTAATAGTTTAAGGATTCAAAGTGCAAACTTCCCTTAAAGTAGAAAGTATAGCAATTACTATGTAAAAGCCAAAGCTATTACTATTTCAGGCAAAGCTACCTGGAAGCTGGCACCAAAATAAAATTGAGAGAGATAATAGACAGACACTATTAACAATAAGGAGAAGAAACTGATTACAACAGCATTATAATCACAATTGTATTTTGAGAGAGAGAACCTCGCAAGAGAAAAGAGATTAACATTTGTGTGGTGTATTTAGCAACAGTACTATAAATACATATAAAGGTTGTAACCAGTGCACAAAACTTCACTTTTTGAGGGGTCTGGGAAAGGTGATTAGTAGGTAACCTTAACTCCTTTTTTGGGAGAAGCTAATTACTGGACTCGAACACGCAAAATGTCACTTTTGGTGGAAGGCACTTGCCATCACACCTAGCCCAACCTCTAGTTCTATAAATTCCTATACACAAATATTGAATGTCTACTAACATACCACTGCGAGCACAACCAGACGGATTAGAGGGTGGTATGTAATCTGAACACTGACGAGAAACTCGCCCAAGACGTTCATCAGCAGCAGAACGCTCATTGGAGGGCTGCCTATGCTTCTTGCAGAAGGAAAGCAGACGAATGCATTGATCTTCTTCATCATCATCTACAGCTAGTAGATATAATCTATCCTCATCTTCAAGCTACGTAGAAAATAAATTGATAAATATATAAGCAATATGCAAATAAACCATATGAGAAACATCACTGAAGCCATGAAATAAGGAGAGGAAAATATACCTCAACGCACAAACCAGCAGCACGTGCACAAAGTGGATGATATGCTGCATAACAAGTATTGTTTGAACACTGTAACCAATTTCCATTGAGAGAGAATTCATAATCAGAAATAAGTAAGAAACACCAGAGATGTAAAACGAATTTTTAAAAAGATACAGAATTTTTTCTCTTAGAAGTAGGTCAGAGCAGACCAGATTTATATGTTACTATCTAATCATGATCCAAGCTTTATGTACAATAGAAAATAACCATTGGTTTGGCCTACTTTATTTGCTTTCCTGTATTTTTCATTCTGAGGGTTGCAATCAGTCAAGGGTGAAATAAAATGAATTCTATTTTTTAGGAAATATATTCTGCTATTCATGTAATTAAATAATTGCAAAAGTAAACTTTTTTATACATAAAGATCACTAGTCGTTTTAAGCTACGAAAGGATACCTTTTTTTTTATAGGTAAAAATAATTGAAAGGAGACTACGTCATGAAACTAAACACAAGTAGCCTAAAGAATTACATTTGATAGGATACTTTCAAAAGCGAATTACATTTTTCTTGTCTGTGCAAAATTGTTATTCTAATAAGGACAGATTGGCAATTAAAAAAATAAAGATGTGTTGAATACACACAATTACACTAAGTAACTTTCTAAATAGAGAACAAAACAGTACATTAAGTTGTTCTCCCCCAGCATGCTGCTAAGAAATCTACCAGATTTTGTTACCAAAAAAATTTTCAATAATCTAAAGAGCAACATCTCTGCCAAATTATATAAATGGGCTCAGATTTTGTCTCAAGAGTTGTTGAAACAGAAGATCTAGGCTAAAAAAGACGTGAAGAGTTGGATCCTAGAAGATACTGTTCAGGCATGGTTTTTTAATTACCTTCATCCCTCGAGTTGGGGCTTGGTCTCACTCTCTCCTATATTAAACTCTAGCAATCTCCCATGCGCGGAGTAAAATCTTGCACACAATAACTTTCTTTTACAACTTCAGTTAAATGTTTACATAATTGGTGCATTCTTCAAACTAAATAGATAAATTTTGTATGGGAATGCTAAAAGTTTGAAGTTGGTACTAATGGAAAAATGACAAGGATAAGCAAAGAACAATTTGACGAAAGGTGGGAAATTAAAAAGAACAATTTGACAGACTCCATACAGAGATAAGAGGATAAGCAAAGAAGTAGACATACTTCAGTGGAGCTACCATAACGCAAACCATTAAATGTGAAAAAGATAAAATTGAAATTAAGCCCCACAATGAACTTACTTGAATGCAAGCTCCATAAGACACACCACAGATGCTACATAAAAGCTTCCAGCGGTCCTGTTTAAACAAGCAATAAATAAATGAACAGATAAAGGACTAGTGGAAAAGGAAACAAACTTTGCTGAATGTTGAAGATTCGATTGTTAAAATTTTTAAGTTCCTTAGTGAAAAATTTAAATGTCACAACAGAAATTTACTTAATCTTCACAAAGAAAAGATCACAAAAGTCAGTTTATTAATTTAAAAATAATAGTAAATAAATAAGCAAAGGAAGGTCATAGGAATATGACTATAATATATACCTTATTGATTCTACTTAGCCCATCAATGGGCTCCATTCTTTTGACATCAGATAAGCAAGTTTCTGCAGCATATTTGGTGAGTTAAAACTAAAAAATAAAAATAAAAGATCTAGATAACCAAAAATGTGAACTATACACAGACGAACCAGGTATCCATATTGCACACGCCAGATGAGCCCAGCGCCCATCAGTTGTAGGCTTCATTGCACCCCCTAAAGGAAAGTTATTTCACTGATTCAATGTTGCTTTGTCCATGGCTTTAAGTAAAAGAAATTCTAATGATATCTAAGTACCTATTACTGGACAAAGGCAGCAAGGTGGCGGAGGGTTGGGAGCCCCTGGTCGACATAAGTTGCACAACCATAGCACTCCATCAACAGGTTCTAATTCTCCATAACATCTAGCATGGACCTAAGCAAACAGAAAATGAAAATATAAGTAACATGTACGCTAGTGCTTTTGCTAAATATCAAAACAACCAGAAGAAGGGATTCTCAAGATATGAATTAAATAATCAAGCAGAGGAAGAATCATCAAAGACTACAGCACAGAATGAGCAATTTGTTTTTACTAACCATAGATATGATCTTTAGATAGGTAAAAAGAGCTCACACTCTTGTATGGGATTGAAACTGCGGCCTCATCCTCCACCCCAAATTTATGGAGGGCAGATATACCATTTGGTCTAAAGACCATTGACACTAACAGTAGATATGATGTAAACAACAAAACCTTAGTCCCAAAATTTTGGGGCAGCAAAAGATCCTCAACAGACAAATTGCAATTGGCCACATTTTCTTCTCCGCCATTCTATCCGATCCAAAATCATATTTTTGTTCTCTCTTTAATTAACATGTCCTTTTTTACCACTTCTACTAGTGTTATTTTGGGTCTTCCTCTACCTTTTTTCATTCACTCAACTTGAACCAAATCATCCTTCCTTATTGGGCATTAATTGTTCTCTTTTGCACATGAACAAACCATCTCAATCAACTCTGCCCCATCTTTTCATCAATAGAAGTCACCCTTCCTTTAAACGAATTTCTTCATTTCGTATCCTATCTTTTCTTATATTTCTACTTACCCATCTTAGCATAGCAGATATGATGCAAACATCTAGTACTTAGACCAAACACTGTACTTATATGATCCTAATATGCAATGAAAGTGGCATCAGATAAACAAATAAAGAAGCCCTTACCATCATTCTGCATTTATCACATTGCAGGAAGAGATTGTTTTCGTACTCCTGTAAACAAAACAGCCTGAATTAGCTGAACCACATATGCATCAAAATCATTTTAAAAAATCCAAATAGACTGGGAAAAAATGAAGCTGGGGGGGGGGGGGGGGGGGGGGGGCAAAGGAATTCCAAATCCCCATCCAGAAAAAGGCAAATAATATGAGCTCCCAAAGATAAGAACAGGCTTCCTAAGAGATGAAAAGAATTCTAAATTTTATAGTTAACAAAATAGAGATTAACAAGGACAGCAAGCAAAAAAGTCGACAGGAAAATTTTATAAAAAAAGTGTCAATGATGAATAATGCAAAAGAAAATTGGCTTTTACCTCATCCATGTGGCAAACACTGCACTTGTCAAGGTCTTTCCACTCAACACGAACAGGTCTGTAACCAACAGGCAGGTCTTGATGTCGTCTAGAGGCTAACTTGGACATGGATAATTTAGAAGAGAATCTAGATTTAGACAAACCCTGTCAACACCATGGGCACTTATTTTAGGCTAAATATTAGAGCATAAAAAAACAAGGAAGATCATAAGTTTAAGTGATAACAATGACATATTCTCAATGGATCTCAAACAGTATCAAGATAGTATAAAAATGAACAGTCATATTTGCCAGCTAATTATTAACAGAGAACTACTGACTAAGCATCAGGAAAGGTTTTTTCATATCAAAAATGACTTATATATAATTATTCCTTGCCATGATAATTCTTCTTCTTTTTTTTTTTGACAAGTTGCCTGCCATGATAATTCATGCAAAACATAGGTAGAACTATAAGAAATAATAGAACTATTCCATCAAAATCAATTGGTGCACACCTTCTAATAAACCACACATGCAAAACACTAAATTACTCTAGGAGCTAAAGGTAGAAATCATGGAGGTGTTCAAACTATAGGTCATGTTCAATCAACAGTAGTGAGTCAAATGATCCTCAGAATGCAAAGGCAGGCACCTTTTAACATGACTCAATACAACTGGACAACTTGACTTAGGACGCATGCAAAGGTTTGGCAGAGATTTGCAAACTTCACGTGGAGCTCCCTAAGTAATTTGAAATTAAATTAAAAAATGTGATTATGGTGAGTGATGAATTTATGTTCATAAATACGTGGAAAAATATTAGGAGTGGTTGGCAATGCTTTTAGGGTGGGAAACTTGCTGTAGGCATAGAAGATTTCATTTCTAGCATGACATGTGGTATGAAGATTTGGCTGTAAAACATCTTTCCTGATTTATATATGCTAGCATGTGATAAGGATGCTTCAGTAGCCTCCTATTTGGATAGAAGCATTGAAGAGTGGGCTTGCTTTTAGAATCCTACTCATGTTAAAGCATTTCAAGAATGATAACTGTTACTTCTTTTATTTATCATACTCTTTTTTTTTTAATAAGTAAGAAGAGAATATTATTGATAAAAGAAAAGCAAGAGAAACACAAAGAGTTCACGGTAGTGAACAAGGAAAAGAAGAAACAAAAAGACAAGAAGCCCCTAATCTATTCTAATAGATGAAAGAAAATCCAAAAGGGTAGACGGGAAGCAGCCCCTAATCTTTTATTTATCATACTCATACTTACCAACAGATAGACGGGAAGATAGAAAGTGTTGGAAGCTGTAACAGAGTAGCAAGTTTGAGATCCGATCTTTCTATGATGTTTTGAGGGTTCTGATAACAATTATTCTCCATGAAGAAACATTTGGAGAGCTAAGGCTCCTAAAAAAGTTGCATTCTTTGGGTGGACCAATGCTTGGGGCAAACTATTGATAGTAGATTATCTTATCAGGGGCCATACAGTTGTTGTAGACTGGTGTTGTATGTGTAAGAGCTCTGAGGATACAGTTAGTCATCTACTTCAACATTGTCAATGCTGTCTTTATTCAGAGTGCAGTAAATAATGCCTAAGACAGTTTGAGTTGTTAGAATGTTGTAAAGGGAAGTTCAGACAACATAATAATGTTAATATTTGCATAGTTGTTCCATTGTCCCTTAGGTGAACAATTTGGAACGGACGCAATGGTCAAGCTTATAAGGAGGTGGAGAATATGGTCTTGTCTATTAAATATCATTTTTTGAGAGGGTTATATATATATATATATATATATATATATATTGGATAGGTAAGAAAATTTTGCATTAAAAAGAAGCTACTCAATCAAAGAGATGAAGTAAAAGAAGAAAATATGTACAAGCAACAAAGGAAAACAAAACAACTTATGTACAAGAAAAAAGTGAATCTAAAAACAGCAGAATGGATTTCGAACAAGTAAAACCCCACGCACGAGACCAATCAAACAATGTGCTTCTAATAGTGCTTTCTCTCGTAATTCTTTTTTGATTTTATTGATTATATGAATCACAGAGTGTAATTTTTTGTGTGCCTCTTGCACACTTCCTGTGTACTAGATTCTCTCATTTTGGCAACAAATTTCTGTTACTTATAAAGGATGTCAATGATAGAGAAAATGTCAAAATAGCTTCTTGATACTTGGTTTCAGGTTATTTGGATCTCAGAATGTAACCCACCAAGTAGAAATCCAAATACTGATGAGTAACAATAATCAATTAATCCTTACAATCATGAAACAACAATCCTAAGACCACATTTTGATATTGGTTGCGGACCCTTATAATTTATTATGCCTAAACTGCTTACAAGATGAACTATTAATCATAATACTGAAAGTAGCTACCAATTGCGTAAGTCCTTAACGCAGCATAGGCATTTAAAAACTAGCGCACAATCAATCATAGTACTGAATGCTTCACTAAACTCATATATAAAACTCAATCATGTGTACTGATTTCCATTCATTACGTGCTTCTTTTCCAAAACGATTTATCTCATGATCTCCATAATGAATGGGAAAAATTACTGAGCTACCTAAACATACAAAAATAGTCTGCTCAAAGTGTGAAAGCCATAGAGCTAATACAACTATAGGACATAAGTTGGGGAGCAGGGAAAAAGAAAAAGAATGTGTGTTGGAGGAGAGGTGGGGATGGAGCCAAAGAAATCAGCTAAATATGCATGACATTATTTTCACATAACCATCTTGAACATGTTCATGTTACTCTATGTCAATGAACCCAACCAATGAACTCTGATGAACATGGCTTGCTTATGGAATAACTACAATTATATTAGTGGTCATCAACAAAGTAACCACTTGTAGTTACCAACAAAAATTAGCATCACAATATGTACAAGCCCAAGCAGGAAAGCCAGCCTACCATATCATACCACACAACAAGCTCAATACAATACCATGTTCACATACCCATACTACAAACCCAAACATACCAAACTACAGCTATTTATGTGATTTCAGATGTTGTACCCATTCTGACAAAAAATGCAACAAAATATTCTCCATTTTCAGAACACATTTATATTAAAATTATAAATAAGCAACCATAATGCCAAACATCAAATGAATTTAAAGATTTATTCATTTCCATATAATTGCAAAGCAAAGGTAACAAAATAATTAGCTATATGTGAACTAAGATACAGTGCCACTTCTGGAGTTGACTAATTTACTAGACATGGACATAGCAAACATCCAATTGAGAAGAACAGGTGGAGTTAATTGCAAACTATGAAAATTCAACAGCAAAATCATTTTTGACAAAAAAAAAATTGACCTGTATAAGCTTCACAACTTCAGGATTGGAGAAACCAAACATATCAGAACCAGTTTTATCAATCTTTTCTCCTCCACCGTCAGCACCAGAACTATCAGAGCTACTTGTTTGTATTTTCTTTATCCTTTTGTATATTTTATTCCAGCAATCAGATGGAGTGGATCCCTCAAACTAAGGAAAACAGAAAGAGAAAAACTTACATACATACACTTACGAAAAAAAACAAGCAAATCTATCTATACAAATCAAACTACACAGTAACGCAAGGGCAACCATATTTGTGCAATGATATTGAAAAAACAAAAAAGAAACAAAGTTTATGCTTTGGCCTTATACAAGGAAAGAAAGGGGATGGTGGAAATTTTCCGTTGAAATAGATGATAAAACAAAATCTGAAATGAAAACAAACTAATGTGGATTCATTAAACATTTCATAGAACTTCCCAGTTATTTTCACCCATTTTAATAACTTACTTTCCCCTACAATATAACCCAAATCAAGAACATATGGCGAATTTATCGTCTTATGAAACATGTGAGAATGTGTTCAAAGATGCACATAGTGAAATGTTTAGTTCTAGGTTATAAAGAAAACCAAAAAAAAATACGATACCTGATTCAGTGATGCAATAGCATACCTACTGTCATCACTGATCTACAAGATAGATAAACTCGTGAAAAAGTGCAAAGAAATAAGCATAAACAATGTCTAATGCAACAAAAGAATCAGATTGACCATTAATTCATACATACAGTTCATTTCATTGAATTACACACTCACCTGCTCTCCAGTATCTGATGTCACTCTAAATAGAGGTCGAATCTTTGATTCAGCATCTCTTAACACTTCCATCTTATATAAGGTGCATGTACTGGGATCTGAAACACCCAAAACAAAAGCAAAAATGTTATGAAACTGAAATCGTAATGATGATGATGATCAAATAAACTTAAAATATAAATCACATCAATATGACTGTGATAGGGAAAAAATATATAAACGCTTTCAAATATGCTCCACCAGTTATTGAAGTAAACTTCCTCATGGCAGTATATCCTTCAGGCCAAACGAATCTCTCATCCTGGAAATGTTCAGAGTCCTTGACAATCTTTCCTGCAAGATCATTTCATACACCAATGAGCAGAATGGTGGTCTCCAAAACCCATCAATAAAATAATTCAAATACTCTTCTCTAAATGCAGTTTGACAATTAATAGCAAAACTATTGGATCCCAAAAGGATAATATACAAAAAGGATCCAAACAAGTATTTTCTTTCTTGACTGAACATGTCAAAGTTAAAAGTTAAAAAAAATGATAGGGCCATGTCTTACAAATAATGCTTTAGTCATAAACATGATGTGAAAATTTAGAGAACACGTGAGACAAGCATGCTATACAATGTTTAGCTCACAGTAAGCAGCAGTTTAAAAATATAGAGAATTACCAAGGCTTAAAATTTGCACATCCCCAATTACATAGGGAGGAGTTCCAAGGCCCTGCGTTGCTCCCTGAATCCCTGCATCTTCAATGCAATCTTCACCTGTATCTGTACTCGCTCCATCATCTTCACTTGTGCTAACATTATCAGTGGTAATACCATTTTGCAGCTGTAGCATTCTTCTTGGAAGCTTTTGTTCGCTCAAATACCTATTAAAGCCACAGGATTGCAATAACTGATGTGAATGAATTGATTGGAACAAAATACAGAATAGAAACTAAAAATACCCAACAAAGTACTTGTGGTTAAACCCATACTTTTAAAATGATAGAGCAAAGATCAAATGGTCTGGATGAAGGAACATTCAGAGAAATACAATGCAA
Source organism: Quercus robur (assembly GCF_932294415.1). Taxonomy (NCBI): domain Eukaryota; kingdom Viridiplantae; phylum Streptophyta; class Magnoliopsida; order Fagales; family Fagaceae; genus Quercus; species Quercus robur. The sequence continues at coordinate 15,555,656 of NC_065543.1, read as the reverse complement.
CCAGAATACTTTAAGAGCCATATGAAGTTACTATAAAACTAAATATATCCAATATATGTAGGTTTTTTTTTTTTTTTTTTTTTTTTGGTAAAAGCCTTTTTTTTATAATTTTCCACAAGATACAAGGCAAGTCAGTAAGTTTAGCCATTACTGGGAGGGAAAAATAGCTCCTGGAAACATGATTCCTAGTTCAATGAACAATATTTCACACTTTATTCAAACTGCGATTACATAAAACATATTTTACGAGGACAAGCACTGACCAATACAATAATCTCAAAAGGAATTTTTGAGATAAAGAAAATCTGCAATGAAATAAGCATGATTTATACCAACAAAAATCACATATAAAACCAAGTCTAACCCCATGAAAATCCTAGAGTAGGCATGTTAAGCTTATGTAAGAGAAGAAAGATGGGGCTTGCATGAAATTCAGTGAAAAAATTTTCTCCCATCACTTAAGCCAAAAAAGAACTCACATAAGTAAACTTACGTTTTTGCTTCTTCCAAGCCTCGAATGAAACGAGGTTTCTTGCACTTCAGGTGGAAAGAAGAAAGGAGTCCCTTAAGAAATGAGATAGCCTGCTTCACTTTGATCCTGGATAATAACGAGAAAATAAACATGATGTCAGCTTAAAAGAAATAGGTCTGACATATGCCTTAATAAATTTGTTAGTGCACAATGCACATGATAAACAAAAAATTTCCTTCAAACTTGAAAAGGATCACAAACCTTGCAAAATCATGCGTGCCAAAAAACTGCACCGGAACTGACCCTCCACCTGAAAGTTTGCTTAAACCCTTACGATCACGGATGAGGGATTCCTTCACAACAATTGCTGGCCACATTGCATGACCTGCACTAAAACGATTGAAATAAGTTGGTGTGAAATTAGTCAATTAGAAAAGGCATGCATAACGATAGTAGTGAAATTTACATAGCATATCATGACCTGAAAAATAATTTCTAGAAAAATTAAAACACCGAGTCAAGCAACACTTGAAGAAATGACAAAGATACAATAAGAACCACATCATAAGGATTATTAGAAACATAGTGATGTGAAATGACTAGTGTCCCAGAAATTTATACAACTAATTATTTCAATTTTAAAAAAAGCAGCACATTTTGAAAAGCCATGTCATTTGTGTATGATATAGCACATTGTAAAAGCTTTTGTTCTATCTCATCGGTGACTTTATATAACAGCTCAGCACTGCACTTTTACATAAATATAGCAATAACATGACCAAATCCACAAAAACACTGTAATTGACTTCTACGAGCAAGTAGCATTGATGTGTAAGAATCAATCTTAAGTCCAATATCCTATATGAGGTATCTTCCAATGTCTATCTCAAAACAAATTCTCTAGGCTTCTCTTTTTTCTTTCTCGTTTTGTTCTACATATTTTCCCTAAGCTTGCCAAATACACACACACACACACACACACACACACACACACACACACAACAAACAAACAAACAAACAAATATTAAGCACAGACCAGTAAGCTTGGCCCATATGATATCCCCAGGGTCGAGCTCTTGGCAGTCATACAAACTCGCAGCCAACACGAGCATCTCATTATAATCATACACATCACCATCTGTACTCGTAACACTGCAAGTCAAGTTCAAACGCTGCATCTCTTCGTGGGAAATGTAGAATTTAACTTTCTCATTTGAGAGAATTAATTCTTCTTTATCACTATCTTCATATTCTACCTGCATTTTAATTTCATTCACAAGATAATCAGAAACTCTCAACAACTCAAACATTCAAACAATTAAAATAATACTCAAGAGAACCCATACATGATGTCGATTAGACTCTGGGGTGTAACCCACAACTCGACCAGAATACCAATCAGCATCCAATGGCCAATAAACCTGTACTCAAAAAAAAAAAAAAAAAAAAAAAAAACCTAATTTTATTCCATAACATTTCTAACATTATCAAACTCAATAACACCAATTCTTGGATTAGGAAAACAAAAAACTTTAAAAAGCTTACAAAGAGCTTGCCTTGCATTGTAATCCAATAAACGTTTTTGGCTCAACATTGTCCAAACTCAACCTGATCCAATTATTCCAAATCTTCAAATTCAAATTCAAATTTAAAATTGCTTCGAGAATTGGAAAAACAGTATGAAGTAAAACCAAAAACACGCACTGACCTGATCCATCGCTTAGTGGTAGGCGAATCCGACAAAACCTTCTCGCAATTTTCCAAATTCCGCTTCCTTTTCTTCAAATTACTACTATTAGCATCAACATTAGCATTACTACTATTATGAATTCTACAATCCCTCAATCGCGGCCGATCAAGGCTACGCAAGACGCTGGAATCCACGCCCAATTTGACAAGCTCACCAGTCCCTAACCTATGCTTTTTCTTCTTCTTCTGATTCGCATTTAACGACAGTGCATCCACCTTCGATTCCTGCACTTCGAACTCCTCGTCGTCGCGAGAGATTAAGGAGCGGAGAAAGGAAGGGTTCGGAAGGGAATGACGGAGGCGCTTACGGCGGCGAGTGTAGACGTAGAGGAGAGGAGGCTTGTTAGGAAGAGAAGACGAGGAAAGGTTAGTATTGTCGTCTAAATTGGTGGAGAGAAGCTTCCGAGCTTTGATTTTCTTGGACATTAAGGCGGAGGAGCCGCTGGCGGTGACGCGGCAGGGCGAGGTGGCGGAGTAGACGTGGTCGAGCGGAAGGTACCGAACGGGAGTGCCGTCTACGGTGGTGTCGTCGTCGTGGAGATGTTGGGGCTTCTTCAGAGCAAGTGCCATTGTTAGAGAGAGAGCAAAAGTGACGAAAATGGAAATAAGGGTTTGGGTTTGGGATTTTGCTCTCTCTCTCTCTCTTTGTTTTCTCTCACACGAATAGTGTGGGAAAGAGAGAGAATGCGAAAATGTGAATGTGAATGAAAGTTTTTCGAAATTTTGGGAAAGGAGTGTGCGTTAGGGTTTTAAAGTGGGGATTGGGAAGGATCGGGTGTTTTTGGAGGGAGGAATTTCGCCAAATTTATCGGTTTCCCGCCGTGTGTAAAGGTACAATTAAAAAAAAAAAGGAGATAGATCATAGATGAACGGAATCTATATATGGGTACTTGTTTCTTTTATATGCATAACAGTGATAGTTCAGTGGGTTGCAGGTTTTGGTCATAAATTTTCTCTATATTTTTTTTTAGAAATAATAATTAAATGATTTTTTTAATGAATAAATGATTTTTTTATTTGCCTATAAAATGCAAATTTTTGTATATTGGAACTGTGAGCAGGTCTAACAGGCTAAGCCCACTTAAAATAATAAATTTAAGCTAAACATTTCAATATAATTAATTTGTTAGAGGATAGGCTTCCAAGGTCATCTTTAATGTACTGGTATGATTTGAGCTTTAGATGAATGGGTAAAAGTTACACAATTCAAGGAAGAAGAATAGATTTTTAGAATTAACACTTCCTCGAGCCTGGCCGAAGAGCAGTTGTTCATAGATTATTCAAGTTTTAATCACAAGATAGTGCTACAAAATGTTTTTATTTCCTTTCAGTTTTTCATCCCCTTTATGTTGGACCTTCCTTTCTTTATATAGTTAGCTGAATTACATCTAAGCCCTCCACTTGTATAGTCACTAACCTTCCTTTAGATGTTTGTTCCATCAAGGTTTTGCTAGAAGTGGTAGAGTATGCTTGTTCCATCAAGGTTCAGTGCATTGAATGCGAAGGTAATGGTTACTTTGTCTGGATACTTCCCTTATTCTTTGCTTGCATGCCTCTACCGTCTTCTTCAGTATTATGTTATCTAGTACAAGTGGCCTGCCCAACAATTCCCAAGGAAGCGCTCACTCTTCGGGCTCCTTGAAAGATCGGCCTATTTGTGGTTCCTCCTCGGATTCTCATCCACGTGTTGGGTAAGGACTAATGCATGGGTGGGCCCTTCCCCTTCCTCGGACTTGACCATGGGCTCTATTCCATACTCGGATCTTACCCCTCCCACAAGAACCTTAAAAAGCTATATAAGCAAAGTACCAAAGTGGTTACAAGAATGAGAGATTTTGGACTCCAGCTATAAATTTAATACTTAAAAAAAATGTCAATTGTATTTGTACACCTAAAATAAATTTCATTTTGTAAGTTCTACTTTGATATTTAAATCGTCTCTTGTAGTGTTCATTTTATTCAAATACTTATATCACATACTTAGTTTGTCACAAAACTGACATATGTAGTATCGATATTAATTTTTTTTAGTGGTGAAAGTAGTATCAATAACATTCTAACTTTCTCATCAAAAGTATATATATATATATATATATATATATACATACATGTTGAGGTTCAAAATGTAATAAGGAGTCAGGCCCTTAAAAAATGGGAAAGGCCCAGCCCATGAAGGTAAGGGAAAATAGAAGAAAGGCTTGGTCCTTAGAAATAAAGAAGGGAGGAGCCGGGCCCATGGAGAGAAAATAATAAGTTCTAGGCCCTAGGAAGAAAGGAGGTGTTAAGGGAAGCATGGGTTAGAGACTTAAGCAAGAGGTGGCATCTAAGGAAGCCCAAAAGGGAGGCAAGTAGGAGCTAGGCTAGAATGACATAGGATCTGGTAGCCCTAAGGAGGGATCCTTAAGGAAAGACTGGTATATGGGATCCCGGACGTGGACAACTCTGAATGGTATGCTCATGATAAAAGGAAGGCATGAAAGACGAAGGGTGTCCTGTCAAAATTAGGTGTCCACAACCAAGGAAAGGATGATGGGGACAACTGGTAACTTCGGGACCAACACCTAATGAAGAAACCCAGGACATTGGGTAAAGAAGAGAAGGAGAACCAAGAAGGAAGGTGGTCAAGAGCCTTTCCGACTACACTATCATCAAGAAGGGATCCACCCCATTTTGAGAAAAGAAACAAGGCATGAGAGGTCAACATTAGAGCCTCAGATCTTTGAAATGACATTTTTAAAGGCCTTGGGGGAAGAATAAGAAACCTTGACCTTGGAGAAGCATTTGGACTTACTTAGAAGGGATCTCCCATAAAAGGAAGTCAGCAAGGGAGCTTTAGATCGTTAAAATCCATAAAAGTGAAATAAGAATGAAAAGGATAAGGGGCCAACCACTAAAGCTTTCAGATATAACATGGGTTCTAGTACCCAGTACACAAAAGAGAATGATGATTGATGGTGAGGAGCATCCAAGTAGCACTATAAAAGGGGTAAAGTACCAGCCAAGAAGGGCATTTAGCAAGAAGCACTTAATATACCATAAAAGACATTAGAAAGAGAGCTATGAGCTTGAAATGGAGTGAAGAGTGAGGCTGTAAAGGATCTTTCAAAAAAATACTTAAGGATACACTTTGATTCAAAGGGATTCAATCTTTACAAGTCTTGGAATCCTAAAGAGAGCTATATTAGTCTGTGATTTTTGAACTTTATTGAATCTTGTGATATATCCTAGCAAAGTAGGACCTAACGTATTCAAACACTTAATATAATGAAACATAATATCACTATATTTTGAGGATCCCTGGCGTTCTTTTTATTTGCACTCTTTCAGTTCGCTTGCTATTCCTTAGTTATTCATTTAACCAATAAATATGTGTGTGTGTGTGTGTGTGTGTGTGTGTGTGTTGTGGAGCCCATTTCTTGTGCACAGATTGGCTCGTAAACAGCCCAACAAAGCCGCGGTGAGTCAAGCCTAATCCACCAACCATCTACACCATCCTTTGGAGGCTCAGGATCCCCCTAGACCATTGGGCTTGGGCTCTGTCCAAAGAAGGAACCCACATTATATTACACCCTAATTTATACAACTTGACTAATGTCTCTAATTGTATTATGCTTTAAGCCTCAAGCAATCACCGCGTGATCCACATCTATAAACTATCCAAATTTATAAGTATTAAAAAATAATTAAAACTAAAAGCAAAAATCACAACATGTATATTAATATATACACACATGAAAAAATAATTAATTTAATAATTAAAAAACATTTTAAAAACGAAATTAACCAAAAATCTCAATTCATTAATTAAGAACAATCCAAATTTATGAACATTTAAAACATATGAAAATGGATTTAAGCAAAGAGGGACTTACATAGGAATTTGGACCAATAAATCTAATTTATCTCAATAGTATAAGCTAGTCCCTATGTAAGAACTTTTTTAGACGCTTCTTTTTCTCTTGTATCCAATTTCATGTTGACAACAAAATTTGCTTTTAAAGAAGCTAGACTGCACATAACAAAGCGCCAAACGAAAACCATGATTGTCAACAACTTTATAAGCCATCAATTAAAGGTCTACAACAACAAAATAAAAAATCAAAATGTGATGACTGAGATTCATAGAGACAAAATTTTAGAGAAAGATCATATCATATACTATGTAATAAAAAGGCAAAAATGAGAAGTTCTGGTGAAAATGAAATGTTGTAAATATCAATAAGATGGCATAGGATGCATGTTTATCTAAGGGGGAAAAAAAAAACAACAACAACAACAATAAACCATAGCCTTAAGTTAGTAGTTATAGGGCACTAGGACATAAGGTGCTTAGATTTAAACTCATTAGGTTTCTTGTTAGTAGTAGTTGTATGGCCCCAACTAACTATTTTTTTTTTCAAAGAAATTTAATAAAATTTTATGCAGTTTGATGCAGACACTTAGCGTAACCACAACTTTTAAGCCTAACTTTTATTATACAGCATAATACATATGATATGATGTATATTGCTTTAAAATCAATCCAAGGCTTAACAAAAGCTTCCTTGAAAATCAATCTGAGCAGTAATGAAGAAAATTTTACTAAAATGTCCATTTTGATCACAATTTTATAATAATAAGAGTTCTATTCATCCCATTATATCATGATAGGTTTTTTTTGGAAGAATTAAGACTGAAATTTCATTGAATGACAACAAATGAGATTACATTGATCATATCACGAATCACTAAAGGCCATTCTCAGGCATTTCTTTGAAAGAAAGCCCAAAACTCCTCAAAATATCTAGCCTCACGAGTTAATGCATGGGCAACACTATACAAGTAACTGTAGTCTATCTGGTAAACTAATTCATCTATGGTAAACCAGTTAAGAAACCCTGAAAAAGGAGAAATGACAAATTATGGGGAAAACGTTAAAAGAATGCTTATACAAATATACAATTATACATACGGTAAAGAAGTCACAAGAAATCCACTTAAGAATAATTTCACAGGTATTTGACTAGATTAGAAGATATGTTCACAACACAAATACACTAAACACCAACCATTCATTCAAATATAATTTTTTAATCAAAGTAAATTTCAGCCATTCATTCTAGTAACTTTTTGGCTCAACACCCAACAATTCACTATCAGTGATAGCTCCTTGTCATAAAGTAATACTTCAAAATTATTTTTGGTGCAATTTGTCTTGTCATGTCATATCCATACTAAGACCCGTGTTTTAAAATTATTTTGCCACATGTAATTAACTTCAAGCGATACAATATACATCATATCATATGTACCATACTATATAATAAAAATTGGACTTAAAAGTTGTGGTTACACTAAATGCCTTCATTAAACTGCATAAAATTTTATTAAATTTATTTGAAAAAAAAATTAGTTAGTTGGTGCCATACAATCAGTTAGTTTCAACCATTCATTCTAGTAACTTTTTGGCTCAACACCCAACCTTTTATTATCAGTGATAGCTCTATGTCATGAAGTAATACTTCAAAATTATTTTTGGTGCAATTTGTCTTGTCATGTCATGTTTGTACTAGAACCCGCGTTTTAAAATTATTTTGCCACAGTGTTTTCAATTTTCAGCAATATAAGCGGTATCCAAAAGACCCATAGACTCCCTCATAATAATTACAAACTAAAATTCGAATTATTAACAGTCTACAAAGGAAGGGATATGAACACTACCAAAACCAATAGACTACTCATACAATGACAACAAAAATAAAGATTTTAGCTCAAGAATTGATAAGTCAAAACCATTAAACCTGTAGTTAATTATCTCTATCCATATTGTCCATATAAGCAAAGGGGAGTGGATATCCTAGTAAGAAGGAATTAAGTATGAAAGTTCATTTCAAGTTGCAACTATGATCATGATGACTACCAAATTAACTTGCATTAGGCATTCAAATCAGTCATGGCTTCCCCAAGATAGTTCACATAGATTTAATATTTTAAAACTTCAAAAGTTTGACATACTTTTATATAAAATTTGATTAGCATATAATTTCAATAAATTTTTTTGTCAAAGTTCTAAAATTTGAAACTTACTCTTGATCATTACCAAAGCCAAGAGACCTATACACTCCAACTACAAACAAGCCACTTTCCGTTCAATAACAAGCCATACCCAATAACCCCAAATTTCAAACCCAAGCAAAATCATCAAGCTTTATACATAACAATAAAACCCAGTCATCAAACTAATCAAAACTAAAACAAAATGAGACCTAAGGGGTTTCAGTAAACAAAAAGAAAAATTAAAGAAAAAAGACAACAAAGATGAGAGATAAGACCCATACACTAACTACAGTTACCACAAGTCTATAACAAGAAAGGAAAAAAAATTCAATTAAAGAAAAGCAAAATCTTTAGTGCTGTAAATAAAAGAAAATGATGATCTTCTCAAAGGAAACAAGAATAGAAAAAAAAAAAAAAAAATACCATAAATTTGATATCAAAATTTCCTCACCAAATCTAATAATTTATTATTATTATTATTTTTTAGGTTGGCCTTTAGAAACAGAGGTGGGCAGCTGAAATACCGTTGGTGCATGGCCAGGGTGGAGATGTTTTCGGAGCATCATTGCCAGGGTGATGCAAGTGCAGCAGTGTTGTGGGTGCAAGGAGAAGCTCGACCATGGCTAGCCTTTGATGGGAGGGAGACAGAAACCAAGTTGAGATAAAACCTTAGACGATGAAAGTTGAAACTAACGTTAGTTAAAGTCATTGCTCGCTCAGTTAAGAAATGGAGAAAATCCAAAGTCTAGGACTCTAGGCCCATGTTTTGGATGAGCTAAAGATAACTGACTTGAACCTAGGCATTGGTTGCACATAGATTTATTACTCATGCACATAGATATATATATATATATATATATATATTTTTTTTTTTTTTAATTTTGTAATTTTTGAATTTTTGTTAGGACAGAATGGTAACTTATTTGCATTAACTTATTAGTACTAGCATGTAGTCCGTGTTTACGCACGGAAACATTAACAATTGTGATGATAAGATGTTTATCTTAGTAGATTCAATTTCCACATTGAGCATTATGAATGGAAGTAACTTAACACCAACATTTAAAAATCAAATTGGACACATAGCACAAAATTAAACTACAATTATAAATTAATTTGATTCAATTTGAATTCTAAAATTGAACTTCAACTTAATATAATATATATGATTATATTTTTGTCACTTTTAACAAATTAACAAAATCTTAATCCAGACACAGTAAAAACTATTAAAAAATAAGAACTAATCATTGAGCTTGGAATCTTCTTGGAGGCGCCAATGAAGCGATAATGTATGAGAGTGTGAAGCAAGGAAGAGTGGGATTGAACATTGTGTTTGAACCCGGCCTTGCTCTAAAAAATCCGTAAGGAGGAGGAGAGGGCAGTGTGTGGATCTAGTTGGTAGAGGTTGAGAGAGGAGGAGACATGGGATGAAGATATGGAATTAGGAGGAGATGATGTTTTACTTTTATAGTCTTTCTCGTTGGACTCCTTGGTTCTGGTTGTGGGATTAGAAGAGCTCCAGACTCTATTGAGATCACCCATAAAAGTGTGCAGGTGAGATGTTCTTGCTTAGGCCAATGAATATTATTATTGTGGTTTTCTTGGCTTCCGTGTTAAATGTTAATGCATCATTTATTTGGGCACAAAAATTAGAAAATTTAGATAAGATACATTACACAAAATTGGAGTCCAATTTATAATCTTCATGAAAGTGTGCAGGTAAGATGTCTTTGCTTAGGCCAATGAGCATTATTATTGTGGTTTTATTGGCTTCCGTGTTAAATGTTAATGCATTATTTATTTGGGCACAAAAATTAGAAAATTTAGATAAGATACATGACACAAAATTGAATTCTAATTTATAATCTAATTAAAATTTTTTTTGAGTTTTAGTTAGGACAAGTGGCGCAAAATTGAGAATCCAATTGAAATCTAATTGGATTTTCTCTCTGCTTCACCTATTATTATATATATAGATATATAGATTATTTGTTTTCTTAGTATGCAATGGTAACTTTTAAGCTTTCTATTTTTTATTTTTTTTTTCTTTTAATTGATACTAAAGTCTAAAACCATGAATAATTAGTTCTTAATTGAGAAAACGTTTTATGGTAAACTTTTGTATTTATTATAATATATATATATATATATATACATATATATATATATATTTATTTATTTATAAATATAAAAAAATAGCGGTAAACCTGAAACGGTACACTGATATTGATTGGTATCCAAAATATATCGTATCGCTGGCCAAACCGGTACAGCCTCCGGTACGGTATTAACTTCCTTGGTACTACTTGAAAACTTGTGTTTATGAAGACAAAACTTTTAAAAAATAAAATCTCTTTACAATTATGATGAAATATTTAATTTTAAGACAATAAATAATTAATTAACTTAATCATTTAAAAATTTAAGACTTCGATTCAAAGTAAATGTATTGATTCAATAATACCAAGTCTTCAAAAAAAAAAAAACCCTTTGAAAAGCTTGTTAAGAGTTTGCCTTGCATTGTAATCCAATAAATGTTAATAGGCTCAACATTGTCAGAAGTCAACTGGTTCAAATTACTCTAAACTTTCAAATCTAAATTCGCAATCACTTCAAGAATCTTAAAAACAATACAAGTAAAATCAAAACACTCCTTGACCTGATCCATCGCTTAGTGGTAGGCAAATCCGACATATTCTTCTTGCAATTCTCCGAATTCCACTTCCTTTTCTTCAAATTACTACTATTACCATCTACATCAGCATTACTACTATTATGAGTTCTACAACCCCTCAACTACAACCGATCAAGGTTCGCAAGACGGTGGAATTGACTCCCAATTTGAAAAGCTCACTGCTCCCTAATCTTTTCCTTTTCTTCTTCTACTTCTCCTTATTCACATTTAACAATAACGTGTCCACCTTAGAATCCTTCGTGTCAAACTCTTCGTCGCCAAAAGAGATTCAGGCGCGAAAAAAAAAAGAGGGGTTTTGTAAGGAATGGCGAAGGTGCTTATAGTGGCAAGTGTATACAAAGAGGAAAGGAGGTTTGTTGTGAAAAGAAGACGATGAAAGGAAAATAAGATCACATGAAATGTGTGGAATGAGAAAGTGAAAGTAAGGGTGTATTTGATCTCAAAAAAAAAAAAAAAAAAAAGTAAGGAAGGGTGTATTTGTTAAGAGGTGAAATAGGGTGGAGGAAAAACTTTAGAGAGCAATTAGAAATGAAAATTTTTTTAAGTGTGTTTGGTTGAGTGGGGAGAAAGGAAAATAAATAGTGCAGTCCAGGTGTTTTCTCCTTACCCACTAAAAAATTTTCTCCTCAAAATGGAGAGAAAACTGAAGAAAGAAATTAGGCATCATTTTTGAACAAAAATGCCCATGTGCAATTGCATATGGGCTTCATCCACATTGCTTTTCTTCACACTTTTTTTTTCTTTATTTTCCTCTTAGATGTTACCTGCCTCCTTTTTTTTTGGTTTTGTTTAGATTTTTATTTTATTTTATTTTTATCAACATGATTTTTATTTTCCTAATAAATATAGGTGATTGATTTTTTTTTTTTTTTTTTTGTTTATCACTTTTTTGGTTTTAATTGGGCATCATTTTTTAATAAGGGTATATGCATAAATTTATACAAACTCACTTTTTTCGTCCCTTCATTTTTCCACTCCCAACCAAACAAAAATTAGGGAAATTAAAATCTTTTCTATCCTCCCATTTTTCCATATCTCACAATTTTCTATCTTTCTACTTTTCCACTCCTCCAACCAAACGAACTCTAAGTAAATGAATATTTCGAAATTTTGGGAAAGGAGTCTGGATTTGGGTTTTAAAGTGGATTGGGATTGGGTTTTTATGGAGGGAGGGTTTTCGCCAAATTATCTATTCCACTTTAAGATCACACGAAATGTGCCAAATTCATGAGAAATATAAAATGGTGTAAAAAAAATAAGTCGCTTTTTTTTTTTTCATGAAAAGTTTCTAAAAATATTTCCTAAACCAATTCCCTTGGGGCATACGAGTTAACTTTCTCTTCTTTTATATGTATGTTGTAACGCTTAAAGCTAGTTATATCTTAAATGACCACCTAGGTAACACCAACTTGACAATACCTTACATAATCTACCATTTTCACATACATTTTGTTTATATATTTAGAGGTTTTTTTCTTAAGAAAACACACACACATATACATATATTTATAAAGGGTTTCTTTAAATTAATGCAACATCCACAATATTTTCACAATAGTTTCACAACAAATCCTAAGAGATTGTTGTTATTAGTTCTAATCTGAATCCACTATCATGGTTTTAAAAAATCGAAACAATCAAAGAACCAAAAATGGGTCAGGTTTCTAGTTAAACCGATTATTTTTCCTAGTTTTTGCCATACCGATTCCATGTCTAGTTGAACCGGTTCAACCGTCTAGTCCGGTTTTTAAGACAATGTCAACCACCGATATCACTTATTTACCAACCAATAATAGCTTAATACCTAGAATTTGTTGTAAAAATGCTATGAACGTAGCATCACCCTTTCTTTTCATCATAAGGAACTGTACATAAGTTTTGGTCTTCATTTGAAACGTATAAATCTTAACTACAGGCTTCATATGTGTCCTGCGTGTATTGAGAGATCTTATTTTTTTGTATTCAATGTTTTAAAATCAAGTTTTTTAGATCCTAAACTAACCTCCAATAAAAAAAAAAAAAAAAAAAATCAGTGTTTGAACTTTGAAATATGGTTTAAAAATGTAATGATTTGGATATTATAAACCACCTTTCATTTTCTCTTTTTTGGATTATATAACTATATAAATATGTGTGAGAGAAAAATATGACAAAAATTAAAATTTTCAACTTTGTTATGACAGTGAAGAAGTTTATTAAACTCACCTAAAAAATGACAAATCACAAGATCAGGATCAATATGTGGATGCTCAAAATAGCGGGAGCATTAGAAAAGTTAGTATACTAGTACAAGAACAACAAGCCTCTGATCCTGAAAAAAAAAAAGGGAGTAAAAGTACAAGATTGACAATATCTTGGGCATGCATAATGAAAGTTTGGTTGCGAAGGGGTTTACTCAAAACCTGGTGTAGACTTTATTGTTACATATTTGTTGGTAGCAAAATTTGCTTCGGTTAGAATAATCATGTCTATTGTGGCACGGATAGAGTTGGAATTGCACCAATTAGATGTCTAAGTATACTTTCCTCAATGGTGAATTGAAGAAAGACATCTATATGTCACATCAAGATGGTTTCCAAGTTAAAGGACATGAGTAAAAGTCTACAAGTTAAAAAGATCCATGTATGGACTCATTTAATACTTTAGGTAATAGTATTTGTAGTTCCACCAAGCAATCTTGTAGATTGATTTTGAAATGAGTCCATTGTTAGATCATTATGATTATGTATGGTGAGCACAGGAATTATCCGAAGAAAGAAATGTGTCTTAAGGATGAGGAGGAAATTAAATATCTCCTATGCCCAAGTTAAGGGCAACCTCATCATGCTATGATAAGTGCAAGACCAAATATTTGTTATGCGATGGGAGAGTATGTCAATATAATCCCAGTGGGAGTATATGTCAATATAATCCTGATAGGGCACATTGGCGGTTAGTTAAACGAATTTTCCGTGATCTCCAAGGCACTAAAGGAATGAAACTATGTTTTGGCATGAGTAATCCAGAGATAATAGGATATTTTAACATATATTCCTATTCAATGGAACGATTGTTTCTTAGTTAAACAAGAAATAAGGTTATGCTGTGAAGCATACAATGGAGGCGAAATACATATGATGCAGCATAACAATAAGTAATACGGTCTAGATTTAAAATTATATCGACAATTTAAAATTAAGTATACCTAATAGATTGATCGATGTGTATTGTGACAAAAGGTTTGCTATCTCGTTTATAAAAAGTTGAGTAAATGGTTTCAAAGGCAAATACATCAATGTATAACTATATTCAAGATATAGTGGAGAAAAGTTGAGGCACGAGTCTAGGATATCCCCTTGAGTGAGATGGTGGCAGATCTTATGACCAAAGGATTGACTCTAGATAGATCTAGAGTGCATGTAGGAAAAATGAGACCCGTAGATCCAAAAACCTAGGTGGGATACCACATGCAGTTGCACAAATGGAAGGACTGGGGACACCCGTAGAACATGGCTATGCAGCTTATGCTTTGGGGACACAAATGGTTAGTATTAAGCAAAATAGTATTGTATGAAAAGTTAGCGGATAAATGTAAAGTCCACTAATGTGCATCATACATAACACAACTTGTACAATGAAAAATCACTGAAGTCATACAAGAAAACCTTCAGGGTATTGGCTTAGAGGAAGTATCAAGCAATTAAGTGTTGGTCAACACATGTTTGGTGTGTGTGGTTGAAGGACATCGACTGACAATGCGGGTGTGGACTAAAATCCCCTCTTGCGCGTGGTGACAAACGTCCCACATGTTCAATGCCATTCATTTGAAATAATACTGAGTGATAAGACATCCAAAGTATACTACAAGAGTGGTATATAACGAAGGGTGCGGTCAGTGGTGTATGACAAGATGTGTACACAGCTTTGCCATAGTTAGACACTAATGTTGATCTATGAAGAGCATAGATGAGAATCAACATTAGGCAATACCAGGGTGACACCACAATATATATTGATTGTAGTTAACATAATTAGTTATGGTGCGATCAAGTGGGAGATATTAGTATATATAGTGATAGATGATCATACCATCACTCATACAAAGACCTGGCACTTGGTGGATGGTGTTGCTTCAACAACCTACCGTAGAGAATTAATTAAGCGTTAAAGCTAATTATTTACTAAAAAAATCACATTTCTTATATAAGATACAACTCTTTGGTAAATAGATATATCTCTTCCCAATAGGCATGAAGGAGTCTACAAATATTGGGACTCCTCATTCATTGTTACGTCACATTTTATTCTCTCTGTCTGTGTTGGTGATTCCCACTGAAGAGGAGATGTCAATATTTCCCATGATCCACACTCCCAATCAAGGTGGCCGATCTCATTGACCCTGATGTTCATAGCTGGAAACCAGGGTTTATAAATGATCTTTTCAGCCCCCAATTTGCTCAACCCATTCTATCTATCCCCATTCCCATAGAAAACAAAGCAAACAAGCTTATTTGGGTTCCAAACTCAAAGGGAGTCTTCATAGTCAAGTCGGCATATCGTCTTTCTCTCCCCCAAGAAAATACCACACCTCACTCCTAAGTGAATTGGAAGAAGATCTGGAAGCTTAAAGTTCCATAGAGATTCAAGATGTTTTTGTGGCATCTAGGCAACAACACTGCCAACCAAAGAAAATCTTTCCTGCTACCTGAATATCATTGATCGTAGTTGTGTGCTTTGCAACAAGGACATAGAATCATTTCAACACCTCTTCTTCTTATGCCCTTTTTGCCAAAGCAATATGGTTTGCAGCATGCTGGGTCTTAGAGCAAATGAATGTACCATTTCTTCGCTGGAGAGCATTATCAATTCGATTCTAAATACTCCAAAATCCCTATGCCCCACAAAAGATTTTTGGCTTACGCTGCAACTTAAATAATGCTCCTAAGTGCAGTATTGTTGCGAAGTAATAACTCGATAAGTTCGAGGTCGAATTCACAGGAAAAAGGGAAATGATTAGTAAACCACAAGAGAATAAAACTGAAATAATAAAGTTTAATTGAAGAGATTTTGATGGTTTAGCAAAGGTAATTTAAATTGAGAGAAAATAATAATGTACTAAGGTGCTAAGGTTTAGGGATCCATACACAACACATCTATTGGTAGTCTTAAAAAATTTATTTTATAACTCAATTAAAATTCATACAAAGGATGATCTTAGTCAAATGATTTAACAATAAAAACTCAAGAATTAATTGTCTAAGGCAGTTTCATAAAATTGATTGATTTTAGGCAAAACAAAACTAGTGAATTGTTCGCAGGAAATACTAAGCATTTAACGTGCCCGGAGTCTACGATAAATCAAAGAATTATATAGAACTAAACACTTTTCAAGATGATTAAATAAATAGTTGGGTTTCACCCCTTACCTTAGTAAGGCTTCTAGGAAGCCATAATACAAATAAAACTATAAAAACTATAAAGAAACTTTAAGAAAACCTAAATTACATTCTACGGCAAGTCTTCTCTGAATTTTGCCCTAAAAAACCTTTAAATAGGTCAAGGAATCCTATTACAAATTGAATTCCCATTTGGAGAAAATTCCAAGTTTTCAAGGCTTCAATTAACCGACTTTTTTGGCCCATTTAACATCAGAATTTGGACTTTTGGTAAATTTCAAATTGTAGCCCTTTAAGTTAACTTTCAAGCCCAACTTGAATCATCTTGATTGGACATCTGAGCCGAAAGTTATACCCAAAATACTAACTAGTGCACAAGATGGAATCCTAATCCGAATTGGACTTGGATTTGGTGCAAATTTCTTTTGATTATTTGCTCCAATTGGACTTAAATTTCATTGGGTTGGCCTAATTTGACCTCATTATAGCTCTTGTAAATATAAAGTCCATTGGCCTTCTTCTTTGCACAAATCCCCTCATTTAATTCCATTCTCCTACAAAAGGCAAATTCACGCATTAAAATTCAATTAAGTACAAAATTAATTATTCAACATTATTCCAAAACCAAATATAAGATGTATGAATTAACTCAAAATAAGTATGATAATGCTTTCTAATAATGATATAAATATGCAAAGTAAGCTATTATCAACTCATCTCTTTAAACATGGCTTTCACCTAAGAAGAAATTTGGCATACTAGAAATGAGACCCTCTTTAACAAAAGCACTTCTGATCTCCACCTTTCCATCCTACGCATTCACCACAAGCTCAATGAAGCCTCCCATGTCCTTGCTGAACCCTCACCTCTTGTCTCTTGTGCAACCCAACATCTTTGGACTCCTCCAAACTGGATAAAAGTGAACGTAGATGTAGCCCTGTTATCCTCAAAAGCCTCTCTAGCTATCATTGTGGGAGACCACAATGGTGTCGTCATCAAAATTTGGGTTGGAATAACTAAGAGACTCACCCCCCCCCCCTCCAAGCTAAGGTTAAGGCTCTGCTTTGGGTTGTGAAGATCGCAAAAAGAGAGCTCTAGTGTCATGTATCTTCGACGGTGATGCAAAGTGCTGCATTGACCCCTTCACGGACAAAAGGATTGCCCCTAATTGGCCCATAAGTGCTACTATCTCCAATATTCTTTCTCTTTCCAAGTGTGAGAAACTAAGAGGAATATAGAAGGACATCCAAAGTGGGTATGTCCCTCTGTATACCTCACCATGAGTAACATTCAGGAATTATGGAGTAATGGCTTGAACTGTTACTCTACCCCACTATGCCCACTATCACACTCAATATTAATGGAGTAGTGTGTATATAAACACCAAGAGTGGTACCCATTGTATGGAGAATGAATCCTGTATTTCTCTCATAGTGTTTATAGAGTGTTGTAAGGCTCTTAGGTTGTGGATTATGTTTGCATCACTCTAGTAGTGTGCAATACCTTCAGAGAAACGTCCTTGGTTTGTAATTTATACAAACTGGAATTCAAAACGTGTTTGAATAGCTGGTCTATGTTGAGGCTGGCTCTGGACAACGTAGAACAATCTCAAAACTCCTGTGTGATCATTGGTTTAGGCCAAGAGAAGTATGCTGAAAAACTGATTGTTTATATTTCGCTACAAAGTCTCTGTTTCTTATATTGGTATCAAAGTGTTTATATCAGAGTGTTTCTTACATTGTTCTCGATGTTATATGCATATATGATTAGTTATAAATGTGTTTTATGCTTCTGTAATATGCTATGAAATTTTATGCACCTCATATGGCCTTCAATGGCAAATTTTGATTTTGAGCATTTCGTGCCTTAAAATTAATATATGTTGTTTATATTACACGTATTAATATCTACCTTAAGTTTCATAGCAAATCTCTAAGTGTGCCATGAAATATAATTTGACAAAACTTAGAACACCAAAACTTTAAGGACAAAACTGCTCTTATATGATTTCTATTTGCAAATTATGATTTTATATTATGAATCTACATGTTATAAGCTTTAAATCAGTATTTGGTATGTCAAAAACAGATTTGAAATGAAAAAGATATAAGCACTTGAAATTTCTTTTTTAAACTCGTTTTTTGCTAGAGAATTTTGAAGGTTGGAGGTTGAAGACAACCAATTCCAGCAAAACCCACTCTCTCTAGCACACCGTAGGTTTGTCCTCTACATAAAGCACTACATAGAGTCTCACTCGCCTAGTACAGTTTACACAGACTGATAGTATTACAATTAAACACAAAAAGAGTGAAATACACGCGTCTAACATAATAAATAAATAAATAAACTTTTGAGGACAGTAAACACAAAGCCAGAAATGGATATGTTGTTTGGCCACCATTCAGCCTACATGAATGTGTATTTATTATAAAGCATTTGAAAATAAGATGGTCTCATAATTTTTTCTTGTGGCCTAAAAGTTTTTTTTTTTTGTTTGTTTTGGAGTTGCTCTTAAACCTGTAGCATGACACGTGAATAGTGTTTCTAGTTTAAATATCATGAAGATTCATTATTCTTAGATTTAAAGGGCTGCTGCAATTGACTAATGATGATGCGGCCCTGTATTGGAGGTGTATATATTTTTAAGAAATATTTAATTATATGGAATTGATTGATTCTTTAAATTACGGTATTAAAAATATTTACACAATGTTAAATATTATATTTAACACGACAAAGCAATAATTATTTCTTATTGAAATAATGACATACCTATATGATTTGTTCTCATGAGTTTAAATTGTGATAGCATGTTTGGCCTAATAGTTAATTAATGAAATTGGTGAATTATTATTCAATGCATATTTTTTGTAAATATGTTTAGAATTGAAATATGGAATAATGGGAGTTTGTTTAAGTTGCGTTATCTCCCATACATTATTTTGCACAAATAAATTAAAATCAAGCTTAATAATAAACACTAGTGGCGAAAGAGATGATTAAGAAGCTCAGCGAATTTTTAATCTTGCAACATGTGCTGATTATCTAAGTTTATTTTAAATTGAATGTCAAAATTTTTGAAATACGTGTGTAATATAGTGAAATGGCTTCCAAAGGTATAGTTGCTGACCTTAACAAAGAAGAGAAACTGGATGGTGAAAATTACAATATTTGGCACTGCAAAATCCAGTATATGCTAAATGAACAAGAAGTCTTGGAGACTTTAACTCATTCGTTGAGTAAACCCGATAAGGGAAGCATTGAGCAACACCAACGTGATCTTGTTGCCTATGAAAGTTGGCGTAAGAAAGATTTGTGTGTGTGCTTTACAATGTTGAGTAGCATGCACAATGATCTGATTGGTGAATTTGAGTAGTATACAACTGCGCAAGTCATGTGGAAAGCTCTTAAGCTAAGATATGGAGGGACATCAGCCACTAGACTGCGTGGCTTAACAATAAAATTTGATTCATATAAGATGCGCTCTAAACATAAAATAAAGCGATATCTTAGGGTGATATCCTCCATGATTCGAGAGCTTAAATTAGCTGGAAACAATCTTATTGATGAACAACAAGTCCAAGCAGTGATTTGTTCACTACCAAGTTCATGGGAGACGATGTGTCAAAACTTGACACATAATGAGAACATCAAAACATTTGATGATGTTGCTCGTCACTTGGAACTTGAAGCTAAGCACCTTGAAGCGGCCAAGCCGATTAGTTCTATGCACGTGGTTGAGACTAGCATGCGTAAAACATCTAGGCCTAAACGCAAGCAACTTGATTATGCTCCTAGACAAGAGAGACCTATTAGACCACTGCCTAAGAAGACAAAGTTTGTCAAGTGCAATACTAGATGAAAGCACGCAAAGAATGACGAGTCTAAGTTTACTTGTTATAATTGCGGAAAGAAATGACATTTTGCTTGTGATTGCATTGAGCCAAAAAAGGTAACACCTATTCCTCCATTTCACCATGTTTTTGTAACTAGTCATGTCCTTATTGCTAATTCTGCTCCTATGTGGACTGTAGACTTAGCAACAACAGGATATGTAGTGAGAGATAGAGTAGGATTTGTGGAGTACCGCCGGATTCTTATTGGGAGTAGAGACATCAAGATAGGAAACGGAGCTAGTGTGGAGGTACTTGGAATTGGTACCTACAAGCTAGAGTTGTGAGGTGGTCGCACTTTGTTACTCCACAACGTGTTATATGCTCTAGAGATTCGGAAAAACTTACTTTCCGTAGTTACTTTGTTAAGACTAGGTTTTTGGTTTATTTTTTAGAAAAAATTATGCTTTATTGTATTTAGGAACAATTTATTATGGGTGTGATTTTATTTCAAATGGTTTTTTAATTTTGGATATTGAATATTATAATAATGATAGTTCAGTTTTTTTGACTTTATCTGATAATGCTTCTTATAATTCAATTGTATGGCATGCTAGGCTTGGCCATATGGGGCAAGAGAGGATGACTAGGTTAGCTGGAGAAGGCCTTATGGGCAGTCTCGCTAAGGTCACTTTGTCCACATGTGAACATTGTCTAGTGGGAAAATAAAAAAGAAAACCATTTGGAAAAGCCACAAGGGCATCTTTTCCAATGCAACTAATCCACTCTGATATATGTGGCCTAATGAATGTGAGGGCAAGGCATGAAGGTTTCTACTTCATCACATTTATAAATGACTATACATGTTACGGTCATGTCTATTTGATTTCTCAAAGTCTGAGGCTTTAGATTGCTTTAGACGATACAAGAGATTGGTTGAGAATCAATTAGACAAGAGCATTAAGGCTCTTAGAACTGATCGTGGGTGTAAGTACTATCTGAGCAATTTAAGGAGCTCTGTGATGAAAGGGGAATTGCAAGGCAGTTAATGATGCCTTATACACCGCAACAAAATAGTGTGGCAGAAAGGAGAAATAGAACATTACTAGAGATGGTTAGGTTAATGATGGCGCAAGCAAACCTACTAATTTCGTATTGGGGAGATGCACTTTTGACTGCAGCCTATATACTTAACTAAGTGCCCTTTAAATCAGTATCTTCCACATCTAATGAACTATGGACTGGCAAGAAACTTGACTTGAATAACTTGCGGGGGTTCAATAGGTTATGTTCACAATACTTCTCATAAATATGGGAAGTTAAGGCATAAAGGAAAGAAGTGTATCTTTATAAGATATTCTGAGAATTCCAAAGGCTATGTGTTGATAGGTGAATAATATGATGGAAGTGTGACTGAATTGGAGTCACATGATGTTGATTTCATTGAAAGTGAATTCCTTAACAAAGGTGAGGTTGAAAAGAATTTGACTCTTTATGAAATGATGGATCAAGAGGGAGGCGCCCCAAGTAGACTAGTAGAGGATAAGAAAGAAATTCCTAAAACTCCTTGAGATAGTAGGAGCAACTCACAACCTAGTGGGAGCACAAGAAGATGATCCACAACAACCTCAACCACGTACAAGCAATTGTCGTCGTCATTTTGAGATAGAGGGGGAAGCTTTTATTATTGCTTCACAAGATGATGATGTTCTAAGAACTGTGCAAGAGGCTTTCTCACCTTCTGTTAGTGATGATTGGATGAAAGCAATGAATGATGAAATGAAGTTTATGAGGACTAATCATGTCTGGGATCTGGTAGACCACTGTCAGGGAGAAAAGTAATTGGGAACAAATGGGTTCTTAAAAATAAATGTAAGGCAAATGAGTCAATAGAGAGCTATAAAGCTTGATTAGTGGCAAAAGGATACACTCGAAAGGAGCGTGTTGACTATGAGGAAATATTTTCTCCAGTTGTGAGGTTTGCCCCTATTCAACTCATTCTGGCCATTGTTACAAACTTGAATTTGGAATTTATAAAGTTGTAATTTACAACTAGTTTATGTTGGCTTTAATTTTGTGCCAAATTTGATTGTAGTTTTGTTCAATTTTTTGTACATTGTATTTTATATGGGATTTCTTGTAAAGGTTGTGAGAGAGAGAGTGTGTGTGAAGACTCAAGGCAATTGAAGACTAAAGCAGTTTTCGCGGGTAGCTTGCGAGTAGGCTTCCTGCGAAGTGAAGCATGTGCCCAATACATGTTTGGAATGCGAAGAGTCAGGATAGGATGTAGACAGTTGGTTTTCGCGAGTGTCTGAGTAAGGCCTTCCCGCGAGATACCCGCGAAACATTCTGTTTTACTGAATTGTTATATTTGATACACACTTTCTTTACCCATATTATCCACAGATGTTGAGGAGTGCTTCTGAGAGAAAACCCTAGCCACTATCCTTAAGAGTTAGAAATTGTTATACCCACATTTCTCTACACAATCCATTGTGGTTTTTCCTCAACTCCTACCTCTCCTTTTTCATATCCTTGAGAGGTTGATAGCCTAAATACTTACCACACCCTTTCAGAGTGTCAAGTGAGGTTTTGGTGCTGTTGGGAAGCATTGGAAGAAGCCAAGTTTTGGTGGATGCAATCAGGCGTATTACAAGATCCGGAGAGCTAGACAAGACACGATTCCGAGAAGCCTTGTTGGAGTAGGAGCTTGGAGGGCTTAGGTGTGTTGGGTAGACTAGACTTGGAATGTCTCTTGTTACTCGTATATCCCAACTGATTGTCTAGTGAATCGATTTACCACTTGGAGGGCAGCGGAGAGGTTTTACGCCGAGTATTTCGATTTCCTTTTCAATAACACATCGGCGTGTTATCTTATGTTTGCATTCTTCTTCCCTACTCTTTTAGCTTTTATTTTACTGCTGTGTTTTATTGAATATGGCTTGGAGTAGTTATATTGTTTATCCGCTTGCATTTACTCTATTCTACACTTAGTATAAGTTAGAGTAAAATCAATTGAGCCATAATCTTTAATTTGGGGGTCTAAATAGCTCTTGTGTTTTATCACAAATCCGAGCTTTCAGAATTATACCAAATGGACGTTAAGACAGCATTTCTCAATGGAGAACTAGATGAGGAAATCTATATGGATCAACCTATTGGCTTTGTGACCAAAGGTCAAGAGCACAAAGTGTGCAGACTCAAGCGATCCATATATGGTTTAAAGCAATCTTCTAGATAGTGGTATTTGAGATTTCATCAAGCTGTTCTATCGAATGGGTTTACGATGATCAAAGAAGATCACTGTGTCTATGTAAAACGATCCCAGGGAAGTTTCATTATTTTGTCATTGTATGTCGATGACATATTATTGGCCGGTAATGTCATAAAGATGATTATCGCCACAAAAGGGTGGTTGTCCTCTAACTTTAAAATGAAGGACATGGGTGAGGTAGATTATATTCTGGGAATTAAAATCCTCAAGGATCACTCAAATAAACGTTTAGGTTTATCACAACAAACCTACATTAAGAAAGTTCTTGAGTGTTTCCAAATGCATAATTGCAAACCCATAGATACTCCAGTTGCCAAAAATGAGAGCTTAAGCCTGGATATGTGTCCTAAGACTTGAGATGAAAAAGAAAAAATGGCTTGTGTTCCTTATGCTAATGCAGTTGGAAGCTTGATGTATGCAAAGATGTATACTCGGTCTGATATATGTTATGTTGTTCGATTAGTCAACGGATTTCAATCTAATCCAGGACTTGCTCGTTGGAAAGCTGTCAAGAGGATATTAAGGTATCTTAAATGGACAACGGACTATGTCCTTTATTATCAGGGTTCAAATTTGCGTATGATTTGCTATAGTGATGCTGTTTGGGGTAGTGACCTAGATGAACGCAAATCTACATCTAGATATGCTTTTTTGCTAAATAATGGCGCCATCACTTGGAGTAGCAAGAAACAACCCTGTATAGCATTATCAACTATGGAAGTTGAGTTTGTAGCATGTTCAGCAGCGGTTCAAGAAGTAGTTTGGTTGAGGAGGTTCTTTCAGAATCTTGAGGTTGTCAAGGATGCCTCAGATCCCGTTATGGTA
The DNA here is from genome assembly GCF_932294415.1 of Quercus robur. Classification (NCBI taxonomy): domain Eukaryota; kingdom Viridiplantae; phylum Streptophyta; class Magnoliopsida; order Fagales; family Fagaceae; genus Quercus; species Quercus robur. The sequence goes on along the minus strand of NC_065543.1, from coordinate 15,531,394 downwards.
CATTGTGATAGCATGACAGTACTTGCCTATGCTAAAGACTCTAAATGTCATGGTAAAACCAAATACATTGATATACGATATCACTACATTCGAGACATGGTTGCTCACAATAAAGTGGTTCTAAAACACATTTCTACAAGTCGCATGATTGTTGATCCTCTAACAAAGCCTATAGGAAGGGATGCCTTTCAGGCTTACGTTAGGAGTTTAGGGCTACATAGAATATAATATTATGTTGTTTTTAGTTACCATTTATTATGCTCTTTTGGGATATTTGTTTAATGCATATGGTGTTATTTAGTTAATAATGTGTATGTTTACACATACATATACCAGATGATGAGTTCTGTGGTATGAAAGGTATGTCAGCAGGCTTAGATTAGCTCATTCACACAAGCAAGCAGAGATGAGACATTGGATTAGGAGAGCTTGCAACTCTACAGCACATGATGTTGCCAGATTTGCTTTAGATTTAGGTTTGTCTTGTTTTTTTTTATGAGGACAATCTTCCCCTGGTCCTTTCAGCCATCTGTAAGGTTGACTATCCCCCTTTCCTTTTCTTAGCTTTCAATGAATTTTAGATTATCAACAACAACAAAAAAAGATATGGTGCCGCTTCTGGAGTTGACTCATTTATTAGACATGGACATAGCAAACAATTAATTAAGAAGAACAAATGGAATTTTGTGCAAACTATGAAATTTAATGGTTATTGATGCCCACTTTTCATAGAAGGCCCAGTGGCAGAAGAAGCTCAACAATAAAGGAAATGAGAGAAAATGAGGTAGCAGGCCCAGTGGGCTAACATGGTAGGAATGATGGCCAACAAGCCCATGGAAGTAACAAAAGGTAAAAAAAGAAGTAAGTGGGCCGAGGAAGCCCAAGGAATGAAGTGGTAAGCCTATGGAAACAATGAGAGGTAAAGAAAAAATAAATGGGGAAGCTGAAGGAATAAAGTGGTAAACTCAATGAGCTAACATGGTAGGAATGATGGCCAACGAGCCCATAAGAGTGATAAGAGGTAAAGATGTACTAAATGGGCTGAGGAAAACCTAGGAATAAGGCAAAACCCATGTGAGCAATAAGAGGTAAATAAGAAGTAAATGAGCTAAGGAAGCACAAATGAGAGAGGTAATCGGCCAATGGGCTGACACGGCAAGAACACCAACTAGCAAGCCTACGGAGGTAATAAGAAGAAAAAGTAAGGCAGGGCAGTCAAGGAGGCCCAAACAGAGAGCTAGCAAACACAATGAAGTAATGTGGCAGGATTAATGGCTAAAAGATCGACGACCATGAAGAAGAAAGACGAATAACGCTGGTCCAGCGGCTATAGAGGCAAAGGCCCTTGCTTGGATAATGCCCAGCCCAAGAAGGGATAAAAGGAAGAAAATACAAGCTCAAAAGCCCACGCATCTTTCATGCCACAAAGGATAAGCACAAACTAGTACACGCAGCAAAACCAGACAATGCAAGTGTAGCAAAAATGGCATGAAGAGCAGAAGGAGACAAATACAGACGGAGTGGAACTTGTACAAAGGACCAGGTACCACCTACTTGTACCCAGCCAATACATAGGAAGTGGGTCATAGGTCAAGGTATTCAGAAAGTGTGGTTTGGCAATGGGAAAAAGGGGGGTCTATTTTGGGATTTCCTATAGACACTGCATTTTGTACCCTTTACGACTCGAGCCCCCGTTCCCCAATGATGCTGAATTCTAAGACCCAAGGTTGGTTTAAGGCCCAATCAGAAGTTAAATTGACTTAAGAAATATTAAAATGAGAAATATAACTTTAATGAGCAAATAAATCAACTTTTGAAAAAAAAGGCAAAGGAAACCCTCGCTATGCATACGCATGAATCAGCCTACGTATGCGGCTTTCTGCATTCGTACACAAGCTTGATCTTGCTCACGCATAGTGATTTCCAAAAATTTATACAAAGCAAGTTTTTTTGCATTTATGTTGAGGTTTGGAATGAATCTCACATCGTTTGGGAATCATTCCAAACCTTTTTTTCACTCTATAAGAAGTCTTATATGGTATATTTTCAAAACACATAGAAATCTCACAGGAAAACACTGAGATTCACTAGAAATAGTGAATCAAAAGTGAGTTTTTCACAAAACACCCTCAAGTAAATTTTCTTTTGATTAGGGTCTTTTCTGGACTTGATCTTTGAGTTTAATATTTACTAATCACTTTTTATTGAATTGTGAATAGATTTGACTGAGGGGAACGGTCAAAAATCAAGCTTAAAGAGCTTTTATTTGACGTATTAGTTTTAAACCTTTCCTTTTCTTTTCTTTCTATTTTTGCACTTTAGTCTTCTGTTTGCTTTATTTTATTGTTATAATATACTTTAACATGTTTATCTAGCTTAGGTTTATATGGTTGTGTGTTTTAAATGCATGTTAGGTTGTTAGAATTTCTGTTTTGAGGTTCTGCCCTGTTTTTGTGTTTTTAGGGTTTTTGGGCAAGAACCTGCGTACGCATAATCTTGCCTACATACGCAGGCTTTTCTTGCATGCACAAGCCGCTGCCCAGAAACCCTAATTTTTTTTTCCCAATTTGTTTTCATTTCTACGTTCACATGTTTGTGTGTTTAGCTTCCTTTGTCATGTTTTTATGCTCTTAATGTTTATGTTTCACATGTTTAATTGTTTAGTTTGCTATCATATGTTAGAATTAGGGGTTATCTTGTGTTTTATTGCTTTGATGTTGTGATCATGCATTCACATGCTCATGTATAATGTCATAGGTGCTGAGTCGTTGCAAGGTAAGTAAAGGTAAGTCATGCATTGGGAATGTTCATGCATTATGATATGTTCTTACTTAGGTTTCATGCTTATGTTGGTGATAGTGATGCCTTGAATGATGATATGCTTGTTTTGCTTTGTTTCTTCTTTTGATCTTTAATGCTTACATGTTTCTACCTTGGTTTGATATACGTGTTGCTGCCTTGAATATGATATGATGCCATGCTAGATGAATGCTAGGATGATGTGATGAGATGTACGTAAGGGTATGCTATGATGTAATGTGATGAAGTATGTTTAGATGTATGGAACTAGGGTTTATGTTAATACTTTGATGCCATGATTAAATGAATGCTAGGGTCTGTGATGAAGTGATAAGCATGATTAGATGTATGGTAGGTTTTGTCTGTGAGCATGATAGATGTATGGTTAGGGATGTTTGATGCCATGTTGGTTGTTAGATGTATGATTAGTGTGTGTGTGAGTTAGATGACAATGTTGAGTATGCCTTTAATAGGGTTAAGACATAAGACACAATTATGGGAAGCCAACCTTAAGGTTGGGTGACTTTGGGAGCCTAGCACCTTCTTAAGACCGTACCTTAACTCTGAACTCATATCTTTGGTAATAAAATCAAAAAGTCCTTTCTCGAAATAACGCTATATATATGGTTCCTAGACCATTGCAAAAAACTAGGTGGCGACTCCATTTCAATCCCTCCTTACATCCACATTCCTGCTAAAGCTTCTTTGGGGGAAAGTCTTGCTGGGGTAACATCTCACCCAAAAGAGGTAAGTATGGGCTAGGACCACTTGATGTATGCCATAGGAGTAAGTGTAGAGAAATCTTCAAAATCCATTGAGGTAAAACAGAAACGAAGAAAGGTAAGAAACAAGACAAGTAATTTTGTCTGGAAATGGAGAGCGGTGCAACCAGCACACTTTGGGCAGAAGTAATGGCTGGATAACCAACAGATTAGTGCGCAGTCCTAGAGAGATGCCCACAAGAAGCCAAAAATGATTGAGGGACAAAAGGGGTAAATCTCATAGTGGCAGATGGTATAAAAGGGGGTAGCCATGAATAGTAGGAGGGGAGGAAAAATGAGGGAAGAGAGGTAGAAAAGAATACGGAGGAGAAAACACGGAAAGGAAAAGAAAAGAAAAAAAAGACTAAGTGGTAAGAAGAAAACCAAAGAGAAAGTAATGTGGTAGAAATAGAGGCATGCACCAATAAACCATCTTTTCTTTCCTTCTCGACATTCCCACTCTCTGAAGGTTGTAAATTGAAGCTCAAATCATTTAGGCTCTTTCTCCAGAACTGGTAACTTCTATAGTAGAAGCCTTTGTTGAGGTTACCCGCGTTGGAGATTGGTTTCCTTCTTGGGTTCATTTATGCTGAATAGCTTAACACATAATCCAGAAAACGAGTTATTTTCATTATACTTACTAGGGCGATTTCTTATTGTTTGATTAGAAGCTACCAAGTCATTTACTTTTTCCTACTGTAGTGTTATTTCTACTTGTTGCATTACTTTGCTGTAACTCTATTAATTTTGTTTACGATGTTAACTTTATTTAGCACGTTTTTAGTTATCCTGTTGTAGTATATTCTTGCTATAATATTTGCAACAGTTACTCCTGCCGTGACTACACCTTGTGTCCAGCCCACAACACTCACATGATCACATCAGGATGCATCTACATCAAGTGAGCCTGAATTGTGCACAAGCTGGCCTGAAGCGCAGCCCTAGCAAGGCCAATCCTAACTCTCTTACTCCAAATTAACGGGCCATTATGCAGTAGAAGGGGTTAAGGCCCAACTATACAAAAAGGCCCCCACAATACTTGTATAAACTTCACAACTTCGAAATTGGAGAAACCAGACATTAAAACCAGTTTTATTAATCTTTTTTCCACCATCAGCACTAGAACCATCAAACCCACTTGTTTGTATTTTCTTTATCTTTTTGTATATTTTATTCCAGCAATCAAATGGTGTGAATCCCCTAAACTGTAATGGTTTGTTTGGATGGAGGGGGAGGGAGAGGAAGTAGAGTAGAATTGGCCGAAAAGGAACTGAGCTTACAACAAATTGTGATTTAGATCTTATATATGCAAATCTCATTCTCATACCTAAATTACATGCAATACATCTATTGGATTATAATACATTATGTCCAAGATTTATACACACAATCTCATAAAATAAAAAATACCTTTATTGGAAAGATAAAGTATACAATTGGGGGAATTCAGGGCCAAAATCCCACAATCTCCATGGTGACATTCATAGTGTTATATGTTGATGACGTTCTACTCATTGTGAATGATGTAGGGATAACATCAATCAAGATTTGGTTGTCAAACCAATTTGATACGAAGGACATGGAGTGGTAGTAGTCTGGACAATAGAGACTTTCCTCAACTAGCTTGATGTAGGTAATCAAATCAAACCCAAAAAAGATTGAGGATGTGTTCGCGGGATTGACCCATAATTTTCCGAGAGCATCCCCCTGGGCCAATTACTTCTCCTTAAGCTCGTCACATATGAATATGATTTTGATTTATTTGTGACTAGGACCTAAAGTTTTAAAAATTGAGGACCTTTTGAACAATCATCAAGCCTGAGCCTAAAATAGATCATGAGTCATGACATCATCGGGCTCACAACTGCCACCCCATTTTTCTGGATTCGTATCTTTTTTCTCTTTCATTTTCTTTTTTATTATTTATTTTTCACATTTTTTTTAAAGAAGATAAAGAAAATGATGTTGAGCAAGACACCGTCCCATTTTGGATGGTTGAGATTATTCTCCAGAGGATTTTAGAAGTTTCAGGCTAGGTAAATTTCTGAAAAATGGGCTTGAGCCAATTTAAAAAAATAAATCTCGTAACTTCTTGGGTTGCATAGTATGATTAACTTATAAAAATCAGATACCACTTGTTTCTTGTTCAGAATGGAACAAATTGGTACTCATTTTAAAGACCTAGATATCTACTTTCAAATAAATTAATTTTAGTCCAAATTCCTTGTATTCTGTGAGATATAAACCAAAGAATGATGAAATGCCCTTTTTTAGCATCAAAACCCGGGATAGTTTTGAGCAATTTTTGAGTTGTGTCCACTTTTGAATCATAAGGGAGATTATATGTTTCTTCTTGAATCATCATGTTGGGAGATCAAGGATTTCAAATATTTTTCGGTATAAAATGGGATGTCTACACTACTTACCTAGTTCCTATTTTCATCTTTCATACTAGCAACCAAAAAATAATAAAAGTTGCAACATGAGGGGTTTTTAAAGCAACATGAAACCTAAAAACTTTACAACTATAAGAAGTTGTTAATATTTTTTAATTCAATAATAGATTTGCACATATTAGCCATATGACCTAGTATACCAACATTGAAGACACCTCATAAATAGTTTTATAGTATTATAATACATTTCTTATGTTCCTTACTCATAATTTTGAGGAAAAACAGTCAAACATAACTATTATCTAAAAAATAGAAAGAAAATTACAACAAAAATTTAATCTTATAGCATATAAAAAATAAAGGAAATGACCAAAAATATCAAAGAAGAAAGAAGAGTGCAAAAGGATGTTAAGAAATTGATGCATATATGGAGAGCAACTTATACTACATAGGGTCAAATGATGAATGAATGGGTGTCAACAGGGTCCTTGCATACATGACTCTAGAAACTGAATTCTCAAGCTACAAATTTGTGTATACCATATTTGGTGGTCCCATACATGTATTTGTGTATACCATATTTAGTTCCTAGTACATAAAACCAAGTGAAAAATCCTTTATCATGTCATAATCCATGAGGTTAACGGCTAAAGACAAAATTCTAGGCCAATGTTTGGATGAGTTAAATATAAGTGACTTGGACTTACAAAAAGGCACAGACTTATTGCTCATGCATATGTGCATTAAAGGAGAAAGAGAGAGAAAGAGATTTACCAAATCTAAAAGTTCTTATGCCATCTGTAACATACTAGTAAGCAAATTCCATAATCAGAGGGCTTTATTTCTTCTTTGTGGCAATTATGCAGACATAGTTGAGCAGCCTTGTATTCTGGGTCATAAGGATGTACTTGTTCATTCATGCATTGATAAAAACTTTGTAAAACACACTCTCCAAATAACTCCATCTCAAATTTCATTATATGATGTTGGCGATGGCTAACATACTCTGTAAAGCAAATATGAAATGTGTTAAGGTCAGTAGATTGAACTTCAATGACTATAACGATAACCAACATCATCATTCCCACTAACATTTTTCTATTAATTATCTATCCATTGATCTATTCCCACCCTGTAAAATTTCTTATTTTTAAGCTAAATTTAGAATGATTATTAATACTTCAACTCTTATCTTTTATACACAATGGAATGATTTGACACATTTGAAAAAAACACTATTTAATCTAAAAACTATAATATATGTGTGTATTGTGTCTAATAATAGTGACCTTTCAGAAGTATGAGCAATTTTATGTTAAGTACCTTTTAGGTAGGGTCATAAGATTTCAAAATAATTAAGGACGTGTATGTTTTTTAAAAGAAGAGTTAGGGACATGTATTTAACTCCTAGTTGAACCTTTACCATACATATAGGTTATTAAAGGGTTGTTATTACAAACTCAGGAAATATGCTCCCTTCCTGGAGCCCACCCCTCTGTAAGAGGGAGGAAGTATACTCCTGAAGTATACAATAATTTTCCATTATCAAATGGGACACCGAACTAAATTAAATTATTAATTTAATCTTACATTCTCCGATTTGATTCATATGATAACTTACGTCAAGGTTTAACAAGGCTAACATTAAGTGCCACTACATATCTTATCTTACTTTAGTTAGTCATCATAATAATATAATTAAACAAAACATCAAAGTCTTAGACAAACAACAATATCCAAACAAGATAATAATCACATACGTCCCTAATTTACGACATATGCACCCATAGATTGGAGAAAGTTAGTCAAATAGTTACAATTTAAAGAGTAGACTAAACCACTCATGGTAGGAATCAAAGTAGCATAATCACAAAATCATAGCAATATTCATGTAAAGAACATGTCAATCAAGTATTAGAAGCAATAAAAAATTATAATTGTAGAAGAAAGTGTGAGTGATTACCCATGAAGACCTTAATTAGGAAGAGGGGTGGGATTTATGGAGCATTCTAGATTGTTTGGAATTCTTCTAGTGGACTTTTGGTGCTTACGGACGAGAGGGAGGGGTGCTGGCCTAGATCAAGTACGGGAGTAGAGTGCCAGGCCCAGTCTTAGTCTGGGCCTAGCGGGTTTTGCTCTTTTCTAGCACATTTCGACACTTTCCAACCTAGATTTGATCCAATTTTTCCAGTTTTGTTGTACCAACTTTATGCACTTTGTTAGAGGCTTTAACAAATTTTGTTTTTGTGTTCTTATTGTTGTTAGAAAGATCTCGTAGTGTACATTCCAATGAATCCGGCCTTGCATTATTTGGAGTTATGTGATGAAAGTAATGAGCTTTTGAAGTTAGCTAGCGTTGAGGTAAAATTTTTCGCACATGCCACATGCCCTACTCCTATTTGATCTTATTTACCAACTCACCAAAAAAAAAATTTTTTTAAAAACCCAAATATCCTTCACAAATTATTTTGGGTCTCTACAATTATTTCTCATTTCATTACCTAAATTCTGCCACAAATATATAAATCATCACAAAAAAGCCCAAAGCCTCAAATTCTAACCAATTTTATATCGCTATTTGAAAAAGTCCAATATTGGCCCTATGAGCCCAGCACATACACTTCATTTTATTCAAACCCTTGTACAATGAATCACGACAAAAATATTTACCATTAGCTCACTACCAAAGGATTTTGGGACACACCTAGTGTCAAAATACCAAGATGATCCATGCTTGGCAATATTAATATAAAAAAACCAAAACAATCCATGCTTGGCAATATTCATATCAATAGACCAAGATGATCCATGCTTGGCAATATTCATATCAAAATACCAGGACTATCCATGCTTGACAAATTATAACAAAGCCCAAGACAACTAGTGTTTGGCAAACATTTAATTCAAAGCCGATAACCGAGTGGATTCCAGTTAGCTCAACTGGTAAAGTCTCTGATGGTTGTATAAGAGATCTAGAGTTCGATCCCCGCCTACACCAAAAACTGATTGGTGTCTTGGTTTGATGATAAAGAACTATCATCAGGAACAGATGCCATAGGTTGAAACTCTCTCTCAAAAAAAAGCCGATAACCGATGATACTTGGCGAGTTACCTCAATCACTATTTACCTCACTATTATTCAAAACCCATGACAATCATTTATTAAAAATAAGACCCATGGAAAATTATATTACTTCACAGTAATTATTTATCTTATGTTACATATTTATCTCACTGACATTGGAAGCCTATGGATATTATCTCTATTAAAAGGGCATAAGAAACTATCTAAAGGTCGAAGCCCAAGTAGGAGAGCCAAGGAAGCAAAGCCCATCCAAAATGTCTAGCTCATTCATTAATCATCTGCGATACAACCAATTCACTTTCCCAGACTATCTCAACAATACAGCCCACTTGTGACATGACATGCTTATTTATTTTATGACATCCATGTGCATGTATGTGCAATTTGATGTTATCTTCCATGTTTTGTTTAGACAAATGGGATTTAAATGTCTTTTTTTTTTTTTTTTTTGCTAAACTGGGATTTAACATGTTTAGGATGATGTATTATTTGATTGATTATTTAGTTTCTTAAGCATCCCCCGTGAGTAGGATCTCGTGATTGGGTTTAGGCACATTTGATTACGAGAGCTTTTTTTTTTTTTTATAGAATCAATTACATGAGAGCTAGGGACCTACCTAAGGGGTTTTGTTTGTTTATTTCTTTAAGGTAAATGTTAATGGCACCGTAAGGTGCTCTTTAAAGATGAGTTATTAAAGGGTCCAGTTAATATAAAAGTTGTAATAAATTGATGAGAAATACAACTAAAGAGATAAGGGGAACCCAAAAATTGGATCCACTAGCTCCACACCCTATAAAGCCAGTAAAAAAATTGCCATAAAAAAAAATATATATATATATATATATATATATATGACATAAAACAATTTTTTAACAAGCACCTTATAGTGTCTGTTAACACATCCCTTTGTTTATTCATGTCCAAAATCCAATCCAATGGATCTATGAATACCACTCAAGCCTACATTGGTCCCGCTAATGGCTCGCCCATTTGTTGTTTTCTTGGGTGTTTTTGCTAATTGTGTATGCATTCTATGGATAGAGCACACAATAGGCTTCTAAGAGGCAAGCATGACATATGATCTGAACATATAAGTTTTTCCTTTCCATGAGGTCCACCCTTTATATGAAGCATTTTTCCATTAGAATTCATGCCTACTAGCTTTCTTAATTTGTACGTGCTATTATATATACTTGCATGTTTATATGTTTTGTGATGAATGTTAAAATACAAAGGTGAAATTGTGCACTTTTTATGATTGATGTTTGTGATTAAGAGTAAGGACAGAACCAAATTTCAAACTTAAGGGGACCGAAGTTCTTTGTTCAAAGATTTTAAAAAATTGGAATATCAATACTAAAGGTTGACAACGATGCATTATTAGCATTAATTTTTTTAATTATTTGTATTTCTTATTTTGAAAAAAATCAATAATAACAATTTATAATCAAGAGTTTTGTAAGTTAATTGGCATGTCCTAATATTTTCAAGGTTTGACCAAGGTTAGATCGATTTTATATTCTATCGTCATTATAAATGAAAAAAAAATTATTCTTTTCACATAATTCTATAACTAATAACTTCATAATGCTATTTAAATAGTTAAAAGATACTTAAAAAACAAAAAAAAACAAAAAACAAAAACTATAGTTAAAGGTTCAAATCCATGTCAAGCATAATATTAATAAAACAGCTAAAATAATGATTAATAAATATCATGCATTAATATTTAGCGAAAGAAAAGGGTGAGACAATTATTGGTATCCTAGTAAGGCTAAGATATTTCTCCATTGAAAAATTGCAAGTTTGAAAACATAGTAAAAATAAAAAATAAAACAAGAGAGATCTTTTAAACAATCACATTATAATGGATGGTAATTTTTAGTCTATAAGTAAGTAAATAATAAAGTTTTTCTCGCCATTACATTAATTTAGTTAAGGCACAAAGTTTATTACCGATAGACTAATCATTCACATGTTTTGGTGGTAGTTTAGGTAAGGCACAAAACAATAGATTGTTGTTGTTTCACACTTGTATTACCATTTATGCATGCATGCCAAGTGTGTCACAAAGCTAAAAACCATTTTAAAAAAAGGAAGAAAATTCAATCATTCAAAAAATAGATTAATTTTTTTTACGGGTTAAGTTAAAGACACCAACTGATCTAAGTCGTTGGTGATTAACTTGTGTGTGGATGGAGCGATCAATAGCATAGGAGTTGTCTTTGTGGCTATGGGGTGGAGTCATTTGAGAGGGGCATAGAGCTCTCAAATGAGAGGGAGAAATTGGGTAAAGGTTATTGGGTTTTTGTGATTTGTTTTACTAGGATTTGTAATTGATTTGTTGTTATTGTTTTTGCTTAAACCGGATGTATGATTTATCCAAATATTTTTCTTATTATCCAGATATTTGCTTTTTAAAAATATATAATAAAAAAATAAAAATAAAAATTCTTGTTATCCATTTTTGAGATTTCATGGGTCAGCTTGTCAATTTTTTGGGGGAGGGGGGCCAAGTATATAAATTTTAAAGCCAAAAAAATGTTAATATATATATATATATATATATATATATATATATACTATGCCTTTAGATAAGGGTCATTGCAAACCTTTGAACATAAGTTGAATATCAAAGAGGCTACCCTTTGTAAGAAAAGGGAGAGCTTTTAGTTGTTGAGCAAAACACTTCATATCTCTTTTTCATTTCTTTCAATCCTTAATTGAGATTTGTAGTCCTTTCATCTCACCTATGCACATACCCTTGTGAGTAGTGAGCGAAGGTTGTTGGAAACTTAAGAAGCTATCATCAAAATCCAATCTATTTGGTAGGTTGTTAGCTTGAGCTTGGAGAGCTCAAGTACACTTAGACTTATGGGCTTGGAGGGTTCATAGTGTTCTATATTGCAACTATCTTGTCTAGTGGTGATTTTCAATGATGTGGTTGGGGGAGAGGTTTTTTGCCCAGGCTTTGGATTTTCCTCTTCCTAAACACTTATTGGTGTTTAGTTGTGGTTTTCATGCTGTGAGAGACCACCAAAATTAGGGTGCCCTCAAAAAAGAGATTCGGGTGCTTTTAAGGGCATCTCTCTTTTTGGATAAGTGGTATGGAGTTGCCACTTATTTTTTATACAAAAAAAAAGAAAAAAGAAAATACAAAAAAATACATGATCAAAATACGTCATTGTCATTGATTGAATAATGATAAATACAATCTTGGTAAATTAAACCTTACAATACTTTGAGTCCTAGTTACAATCTATGTAAAAGAATACAAAACTTTTTGTCCTAATTACAATCTACCCAAAAATAAAAAGAAAGACAAAGCACAGATCTACCTATCCAAAATAACTAAGTTCAGGGCTAGGTTATGGAATAGGAAGGTGTTAGGCACCCATTCTGCCCAAATAGAGTCTGATCTTCTAAACTCTAATGACCAATATACCCTTTTTGCATGATATGAATGATATGTTAAACATACATGACAGACATTGACTGAAATTAATTCAGGTATATTTATCTTATGAATGTATCCTTTTTTTTAGAAACAATTCAGATCTGTTTTTTGTAAAAAAAAAAAAAAAAAAAAAACCAGATCTATTTTTGTGTAGATAAAAAAAAATAGTTTTGTAAAGAAAATCATATATGTTTTTATATAAAGAGAGAACAAGGTTTTTGCTAAAAAAAATCAGATCTGTTTTGGAGCAATGTTAAAAATGGTGATTTTATCAAGAAAAATCAAATCTATTTTGTGAATAAGAAAATCTAGATTTGTAGAGAAAAAAATCAGATATGTTTTTTATGAATAAAATAAGAAAAATACTTTTTTAGAAGAGGAACTGCACTCATGAGATAAATCCATGTTACATGCATCACATATAAAAAAAAACTACTGCCTAACTTTCAATCCTTTCTTTTAAATTTCAAAATTTGCAACTTTATAAAAAAGAAAACTTTTCCATAAAAAATTTTAGACTAGTTTTATGACCGGAAAAATACAGAGGAAGATACAAATCAGTTTTCGTGTTTGAAAAAAAGTCAAATTTGCATCTAAGAAAGATATGGATCAGTTTTGTGTTTGAAAAAAATTCAAATCTATATCTAAGGAAGATACAGATCTGTTTTGTGTTTGAAAAAAACTCAGATTTGCATCTAAGGAAGATAGAGATTTGTTTTGTGTTTTAAAAAAAAAAAATCAAATCTGTATCTAAGGAAGATACTGATATGTTTTGTGTTTGAAAAAAAAGTCAGATTTATATCTAAGGAAGATACAGATCTGTTTTGTGTCTGTTTTGATAGTCATTACAATTTTTGAAGTCAAAGAGAAAGAATTGAAATAAACAATTATCTAAATCATCTAATCATGGCAATCATATATTAAGAACAAGTTATAATAAAACATTCTAATCATTTTCATGCATCAAACATAAAAACATACTAACTAACGGAAAAAGAAAAGAAAGAAAAACAGAATACTCTTGCATAAGCGTGCTCTTCTAATGAATTAATATTTTAGGACTCAAAGAAATTTATTCAATTCTCTTTAAATTTTGCTTACATAAAAGAAATTCCTAAGGCAAGAGTAAGGGAACAGAAAAGAAGAGCCAGAAATAGGGGAGTCAAAAAGCGTGAAAAAGTGTGCTGAATTTTGTGAGGCATCCTCTATTTATAGATGTTGGAATACTGAAAAAAAAAGCAAAAAACGTATGGGGAAAATTCTAAAAAAAAGGAGATTTGGATAAGAGTAAGCTGATTTTACAGATCTAAACAAACTTCATAATTTTGATCATATATTTTTACTCAAAATTCGAATTAAGCTGAAATTTTGTTAGATGAAGGGAAATTCGATTCTCTACAACTTTTCCAGATATAGCCCAGTCCGAATTTTGAGTTATACTATGCCAAAAGTCCCTTGGAATGTGAATCTGAAATTTGCTACTTGCTTAGCACGTTTTTGAAGTGTTTTCTAACTCTAAAACTGTATTTGGACGGATTTTAGAGTTATTTTCATAATAAACCTCATTCCAAAGTGATAATTAGGATTTTTTTAAATAATTATTTTGAATATAATTATCCTAAAAGCCTAATTATCTACCGCCTTTAAATATTATCAGCTTATTTGTTTTAATCCCATGCAACAAATCTCACTTTAAGAAAAATACTCCACGAATCACATAAATTCATTTAATTAATTTTAATCATTAACCAATCAAAATTAATTTCAATTAATCACATGCGATTGGCTTCACCCCATACAATGCATGCAGACCGTGAAAACTTGATCTCATGATATCTTTCAATCTGATGGTCTGATTTGGAAATCCGGCATACCGTCATGACCGTTAGAATCTCAATATTATTTTTATGATATGTAATGAATGAATTAATTCATGTAATGCAATCATGAATTTTGGGTATTTGATTGGTCATTCTAGTTATCTTCCTTGATTAAATTATGGGTGCAAAATCGAGTGTCTACACATGCTTTATCCTTTTTCTATATTGATGTCTTTTTTTAAATATATTTTGTGTAGATTAGTTCTTGCTTTATGGAAATTGGCTAATCACTTAGACTTGGACTACTTCGTTAGTTTAACTTAAAAGTAATTTAGCTGTAAAAAAGCATGGTTTAGGATTCTAAAGTTTTCCTAGGGTTGCTTTAGCATCTTTCAAGGTGCTTAGTACCATCCCATCCTCGCACTTTAATTCCAGACCTAGATTATGGATATAAAAGGCCCTCTGCAAATGGCTTAAGTTTGATTCCTCGACCTAAACCAAATGGTGACTCTCACTAAACCCTCCACCTCTAGTCCACTCAACTTAGGTGTATTCCCTAGAGTACAACGACGTGCACAACAGGGGGAATTGAAAACCCACACACGGGCGCTTGCCTCCACATGTATAAATTATTACATTCCTATAAATAGACAATATAAGATTACCATCATTTAATAAGGTAATGAGATTACCATAATTTATGATAATGTGAACTTTTGGTAATCTTATATTATAGTAATGTTATGTTACAAATAATCGAACCTAATACTGTACTATTCACATTACAATAATGTGGTTGCAATGTTCACCACATTTAGAGCATTAGCATCAGTATGTGCAAAAGTTTCCTTCTATTTTACCCAAAAAAAAAAAACTCACTTTTTCTATTTTACATGATCAATTTGCAAAAACATCCGATCTGCATCAGATTATCTATAATATACCCTATTTTATTAAAATAATACTTTTTCACATTTTTTTATTATTATTTCCCTTATCCATACACGGCCCCACCACCGTACCTCACTTCTCTGAAACACTCTCTCTCTTTCTTTTTCTCCTTCTTCTTTCTACTTGCTTCTTTCTCCTTCTCCTTCTTTCTTCTTATACGCTTTTCTTCTTCAGCATCTTCTGTTTTTCTTCTTCTTCTTCTTTTTCTTTTGTTATTCTTTCTTTATTCTTCTTATTTTTCATTTCTTAAATAAAATAAAATAAACTCTTTCTTTCTCCCCATCTCCTTCTCTATCAAATCAGTGCTCTCTTCAAATCTGAAAAAAAATCTCTCTACCAAGCTTCCATGGCTCAATGCACTCTCACTCTCTCTCTCTCTCTCATGGCAGCGGCAAGCTTGGGTTTTGGGTTGACTTGTATTTTGCCAAATGGGTTTTCTGTTGTGTTTTATTTTGAGTTGATTTTAAGTTGGGTTTGTGATGATTTTCATTAATTTTTGGTTGATTTTATTTGGATTAAATTGATGTTGTAATGGGTTGGTTGTGGTGGTGGTTGGTTAGTTGTGATGGTCGGCTTCTTCTTCTTCTTCTTCTTCTTCTTGGCCTTGAAGAGTGGGCGAGAGAGAGTCTGACAAGGCAAGGGAGTGGAGAGAGAAAAAAAAAAAGATAGAAGAGCTACAGTAACCGTGCATATATACACAGTTACTGTAGCAATTGAATATAAATGCATAATTTTACACCCACTGATGTTGGTGTTTTTTTGCTCAAAATGTGTAAAGTGAGCAACTTTTTCTATTTTGCAAGACTTTATACATACTGATGCTAATTTTACGATGAATAAAATGTCACCTCAAGGGAATCCTGATCAATGTTAAGTTTACGTAATGCACATGACATGTTTGTCTAAATGCACTAATCAATTTTGTTGGAAGGGCCCAACTTGTGTACAGGGAATTCAACGAAGGTCACACAAAGATCGAGTGCTTAACTGCATCTACCATCAAACTCACTCGCAAATACAACCTTATATTGAAACCAATTCCTACAATGAGATGAGATCTAAATTTTACAATTAAGTTACAATTACAAGAATAGAATGAAGAGATTCATCACTACCACAGATAAACCACTTCAAATGTGGAACTATGGACCTAGTAACCATCTTTAAAGCTTGATCACAAAGTAAGGCATTGGTAGAAGAAGATACAATGTGAAACTGGGGCTCAATCAATACGTATTCAGGTCAGGTGATGGGTATGTGTGAGTGATTTGGCACCGTGTAATTTTTTTTAAAAAAAAAACACCCAAAAAAGTCAATAGATACACACAAAAAAAAAGAAAAAAAAGAAAAAAAGGGACTCCTGCTAATGTGGTAGATTAATAGTGGTAAGTAAAAATTTGACTTCAATACAAGCTTGTCACATTAACAGGTGTAAACAATGTTGTCAAAACTTTCATGTACACTGCTCTAAAAACTCAGTTGTCATGTCATTAAAAAAATGTCACCTTATTACTTCATTAGCCATATACACAAAAAAATTAACAAAACTAGATGAAGGGACCAATACTGCTCGTTTTTTAAACTTTAAAAGTGTTGACAGCCTATTTTGCAACCCGTATTTAACCTCACATGGAGGGCAAACGAGTAATTTCACCTTAAAAATATGCATCTTGATTCTGGTCACTACATCCTTAATCTCATTTCACCAAAGTGGTCTTGATGTTGTAACGATCAAATTGACTGGTCATAAGTCCTAATCGGACCATCAGATTAAATGTTATCATCAAATCAAGTTCTAATGGCTGAGATGCACTATCACAAATTGAATCCGACTATATGTTATTATGAACAATTGATTTCAATTAGTTATAAGTATAATCAATTTAAGAACGATGATGTGTCATAATTTGATTGATTATGACTACATTTTATGGTAGGGTTGCATACACCTAATTAATTAGATAGTTAAACATTAATTATTTAATGAGTAATTTGTGCAATTATCTTTTAATTATGGTAAATTTGGAACCAATTAAGTCTGAAATGAGAGTGATTGGAGCCATTTAATATTAATTGGAAGCTAATTTGGGACCTATTAATGTTAATTGTGCTGAAATCATTTTTTAACAAATGACCTTTGCTTACAATTTCATTGATATTTCTCATAATATTTTGAATATGTGAATGAGGTTAATTTTCTCAGAAACTAAACATCTGAGGCTTCAATTTGAGCACAAGAATGAGACAATTCCGATCAGAATTTAGTCAGATATGATTATTCGAAATTGGCTTTACAGGCTGTTACAGCAGCTACGGGAAAACCGAGTTTTGACTTGCACCTCACTCCCACCAATCTTTCCATTTAATGCATCAGGTTTCCCCCAAGGCTAAAATGAGGTCTAGGTTCATGATTTTTTATCAACCCTCATTAAATGACCTTCTATTCATATTTCCTCCACCACTACTATATAAACCCTTTCTCTCCTTCATTCGAGAGCACATAAAAAAAAAAAAACCCCTCTTTTCCTCTCTCTTGAGTTCTAGTAAAGTTGAGTAGTCTTATCATATCTTGATCTTCCTGAGTAGGGGTGTCCACGGGTCGGTCCGGGTCGGGTTTATGCCCAACCCGCAACCGACCCGCTTACATCGGGTGGCTGATTGAACGACCCGTTGCCGACCGCCGACGACATCGGGTCGAGTCGAATCGGTCTCCGGTGAACGACGGTCGGGTCGGTCGGCCTCGGTATTGAGGTAAATCACGGAATCTTCGCCGGATTGAAGCTCAAATCCACCGCATAAGCCCAGATTTCAGAGAAAATCACAAGATCTAAGCAAAAAGCACTATATCAAGCCCAGATTTGAGCAAAAGCACCACATCAAGCAAGAATCGAAGCAAAAATCAATCCCAGATATGAGCAAAATCGAAGCAAAAGCACCACATCTAGCCGGATCTAAGTAAAAATCGAGCAAAATCTTCATCTCCCCGCCGGATCTAAGTAAGAAAACCAAGATCTTCACCGGATCTAAAGAGAAAACCAAGATCTTCACCGAATCTAACCAAAAACTACCAAACTTCTCACCGGAATATCGACGAATCTGAACGGATCTGGGTAAAACCGGCGTTCTTTCTTTGCTTTCGTCGGTCGGATCGGGTATATCGAGTTTTGAGGAAGAAAACCCGGCATCCGAACCGCCTAAAACGGTTTTTGGTGGTGGAGACCCGTCTCCGACTATCACCGGCGTCGGGTCGGCCGATTTTCGGGTCGGACCGGACGGTTTGGGCGGGTGGGTCGGTTTCCGGGTTCTGATGGACACCCCTATTCCTGAGACTCAAGGTATTGAGTGAGACTCACTCTTCCTCTCCTAATTCTTCTTTTCCTCCCCTCTTAGGACCTCTACCAAGAGTCTCCTCCTCCACCATATGGATCTTATATGAAGGTATAATCCCTTTCCCTAACTTGTTTTTTATGTTGCCATGATGAAAATTTAGGATTAAAGCATGATAGTAACTATTTAAATTCTCTTGAATATGTTTGAATGTTTTTAAATGTTCTTATGTATTATTCATATGTTCTTGGTTGTCCATTACGTGTTTATGAATAACACTAGCTTCGATCTTAAATCAACATCAGAAAACATGAAAAAGATGTTTGTTTAATAATTCTTTTAAATTTTTGAATCTAAAATATCACCATCCACACACATTCACTATAATTTATTTTTCAATCCAAATTAAATGCTTAATAAATTGAATTAGAGTTTATAAAATGCACACACTTTAAATTCAACATGCAAATTGATTGATAACATATTAGATGATGTGATATGAATGTTGGCCACCATAGTTTAGAAAACCGGTTTCACCAGGTAAGGTGGGTGCCTAACACCTTTCCCACCTTGTAACATAGCCTCCAAGCTTAGATCAAGGGTTAGTAGATCAAATGCTTATCCATGTAATTTTCAATTTTTAAATTGTAATTAGGAAATAAAGTCATGTACTTTATCTTAGATTATATCTAGGACCAAAGCCATATAATTTTCTTATGATCAATGTAAATTTAATTACAAATTAATAAAATGAGGAATTTTTCAATTTTGGTTTTCTTATTTATTCCAATAATTAAATAAGTGACAACTCCATCATAAAACCCTTAATTTAAAGGGGAAAATATAACTAGTCAAACCTCTATTTTGAGAGGTAATAACACGACTCCATCCATTTACGTGGGTTTGGTCCAACATCCTAAAAAAGGGGCCGGGGGTGCGGTCTCTCACAAAAAGTGTTCAATATGTGAACTTTAGGGACTAAAGGTATAGTTTGGCCTGAAAAATGTATGTATGATAGAATGACTTATTTATTATAAATTTTTTTTTGAGTAAAATACAAAAATCTACTGTTGAGATTTGGGTTAATGTCATGGACATCCAAAACTTTTCAAAAATATTCAATTTGCCCACTGAGCATAAATGTTTAAAATTCCCCAATCCCTCATACTTCATTATTCATCTTTGCTAGCTATTTTGCTACCATTGGCTACCTGAACACTCCATTGCACATATAAATTATATACTTGGTATGATGTAACTGTGAGACGTGCAGTTAAGACAAACAGTTGAAAGGAAGCATATGACTTCGAGGAGTATGAAACTTTTAAATGGTGTTAAGTGTTTGTTTGAGAATGGCTTATTTCCGGTAGCTACCCTATTTGCATAACATGAGACAAAAGCAATGTAGAATCCAAAAACAGTACATAAAAATAAAACAAGCAAAAAGGCAGCTTCTAATTTAATGTCAAACACATACTAAAATTCTGTTTAGGAATAACTTATCTATTTTTTTTTATTTTTTATTGAAAGTATCGTCGATAAAAGCTAAATGCCAAATAAAATAAGTTTTTTTTCTTTTAAAATTTTTAAAATTTTATTTTTTGTGGGAACGAAATAAAAGAAGTTGATTGACGTTTTGCTGAAAGCATAACAAAAAGAAGAAGAAGCTAAAACTAGCTTATAATCTAATCCCCAACAGACCATAAGTATTGTTTGTGCTTAGAATGAGTTTGGATATTTTTGAAAAGTCTTAATAATATCTTGTATTAGCCAAACATGATTTTTAAGTAAAGTAATGTTACAGATACAAACTTTTTTACAACATGTTTACAATCAGCTGATGTTTTTTTTTTTTTAGGGAAAGTTTCCACCTATGGCGTCCGCTTCTGATAATAGCTCTTTATTATCAGATCAAGACACCAATCAGTTTTTGGTGTAGGCGGGGATTGAACCCCAAATCTCTTATACAACCATCAGAGACTTTACCAGTTGAGCTAACTGGAACCCACACAATCAGCTGATGTGGCTTTAACATTTTTTAAATAATTATTGGTAAGCAAAAGTGTGATATTAGTATGAGGCCTATATTAGAACTAGTAAGAATTTGCTAAATGAATAATTTGTAAAAATGTTGTAAAATAGTTTGTGACTATAGTATTATTCTTTTAAGTAATGCATCCACAATATTTTTACAATAGTTCTAAGATGACAAGTTATTGTTACTTATAAATTAGGACAACTACTGACATCATTTTTTGCATTAACTAATAACAACATGCCGAACTTAGCAATTCTCATGACTTTTATAAATAAGGAAATATAAATATAAATATATATTTCCGAGAATCTATTTTTATATTTTTAAGTGTTAAAAAAATAGATCAAAAGAATTTTTTTAGAATACCGGTTAAGGAAAAACACAAATTTAGCAATCATAGCTAGGTGTCAAACAGCACATGGTACATGGAGGATTAGACATTCCATAATGCAAGTTGCCAAAATGGGACATCCCTAGTCTGCTACAAGACAGCCTGGAGAGCAAACGTGCGGCAAATATGCCTTTTTAACGTCATTCGTACACGCACCAACTGAAAACCCAGTGCCAAAAGTTACGCTCTCAGTCTTCCTGTAATTAATATCTACAATATTTTCACAATAAATACTAAAGACATATTATTATAAGTTTTTAATCTGAATATATTACTACTAAAATTACTTTTTTTTTCCATCAATAACAGTCTATAACAACCTATCACTTAAAATTTATTATGAAAATATTGTGAAAATATTATAAATGTAACATTTTTTGTATTTAAAAAGGTTAAAATTCAAGTTTTAACAAAATTCATTTTATCCCTACAATTTTGCTTCTTTTTATTTCAAGTACATGGATTTTAAGTTTGAGTAATACTAGAAATAAAACTTTTTTTTATAAAATGCTAATGTGGTAAGTGATTAGGTTTTTTTTTTTTCATCAATAACAATCTATAACAACCTATCACTTAAAATTTATTATGAAAATATTGTGAAAATATTATAAATGTAACATTTCTTGTATTTAAAAAGGTTAAAATTCAAGTTTTAACAAAATTCATTTTATCCCTACAATTTTGCTTCTTTTTATTTCAAGTACATGGGTTTTAAGTTTGAGTAATACTAGAAATAAAATTTTTTTTTATAAAATGTTAATGTGGTAAGTGATTATTGATAAATAAAAAAGTGAAGTTAATGGTGGGTTTAAATGAAAAACTATTAAGAAGTTGGTCATATTAACAATTTGTAAAAATGTTGTAAAATAGTTTGTGACTATAATATTACTTTTTAAGTTTTATTCCATTAAGGCTCTTCATCAACTTCCATTAAAAAAAAATTCAATCATTGATTGGATTTTTTTAGTGAGTAATGCTAGATTTTTATAAAAAAATGATGTTAATAGTAGGCCTAAATGGAAACTAATAAAAAATTGGTCACATCAATAGTTTGTAAAAATATTGTAAAATAGTTTATAACTGTAACATTACTTTTTTTTTAATTTAAAAAATTGAAAAATAAAATTAACTAGTATAAACACAACCTAAGAATATGTTTGGGAACAACTTAAACTCTAAATCTTAAATTGAAAACTTTTTACTAAAACTATCGTGGATAAAGATAAAGTGTGGTTGAAATAGTATAGTGAAGTTCATAAATAGTATCAAAAAGTGTAATGAACCTATGAATAGTAACAAAAAAAAGCTAAATAGTAAAAAAATATGACTTTTTAAGCCAATACAAAACACAACCTAAATTAAACACCTGCGTGTTCCAAACCCGGTTGACTTCATCCCCGTTACCAAACACCCCCAATTGTATGTGCCCGAGTCAACGAGAGTCTAAAATAGAGTGTATGTTATTTTGGTTGCAACTTAAAAAACTTTAAAAGCAACCGTAAACCCTAGTAGCTTTAAATACAGCCACCATTGTTTCAATTTGCTGTCTCTCCGCATAGCTCAAAAACACACACTCACAAGAACACGCATTCTCTCTCTCTCTCTCTCTCTCTCTGATTCTAAACCCTAGAGAGAGAAAGAAAGAGATTCATAGCACAAAGGGGTTTATATTCAGATCAATCTCGATCGTCGATTTTCTTTCCTTTGATTCGGAAATGGATCTTCCAAGCCTCGCCGTGATTCTCCAAGCTGCTCTGAGCCCCAATCCCGATGAACGTAAAGCCGCCGAGCAAAGCCTCAATCAGGTTTTTCAATCAATTCGTATTTTCGGAATTTTTCTTTTTTGTTTGATTTCGCTAAAATCAGAATTATGCTTTGTTCTAGTTCGATTATGTGTAATTCAATACCTACGCTTTGGTACTTGCTTGGAAAATTTTAGTTTCTTGGAGATTAAGATCATTTCTTGTTTGGTTGATTTTTGGTTTGTGTTGTAACTGTAATTGGTAATTGGAATTGAAAAAAAAAGATTGAAGAATGATTGATGTTGTTTGGAAATGGCAGTTTCAATACACGCCTCAGCATTTGGTGAGGCTATTGCAAATCATTGTGGACAATAATTGTGACATGGCGGTGCGCCAAGCCGCTAGCATTCATTTCAAGAACTTCATCGCGAAGAACTGGGCGCCTCACGATCCGGGTATGCGGGATTTTTAAAGAATTAATCTGTTGCTAAATTTTTGATCTCTAATCGTTCAGTTTGGGCTTGATGTAGATGAGCAGCACAAGATTTTGCCGGCTGATAAAGACATGGTGAGGGATCATATTCTAGTGTTTGTAACCCAACTTCCTCCTCTGTTGAGGTAAATTTTTTTTTTTTTTGGGGAACTATTACTGTTTTATTAGTTGTAGTGGCATATATTTCTAATGGGTGGATACTTCTAGTTATGCATGTCTGTGCGTGCTTGCATTGCAAATACGCTCTTGTGATGATTTGGGGAAAAACCCTCTTGCCATTTGTTCTTAAATATACAAAACCTCGCGCGTTTGTCTTTGTTGTTGTTAGTGTGTGTTCATATGTTTGTAAGACATGCTATGGAGTTTATGATATTCCTGGTAATACACAAGCATCATTCTTATTTCTAATGTGAAATAACTTGAAATGTCATGTTGTATAGGGCACAGCTAGGTGAATGCCTCAAGACGCTTATTAATTCTGATTACCCCGAACAGTGGCCACGCCTTCTGGACTGGGTGAAGCATAACTTACAAGATCAACAAGTCCATGGAGCTTTGTACGTGTTGCGGATTCTTGCTAGAAAATACGAGTAAGTTTATATCTCTTATCCTGCTTTTGGTAAAGTTTTTTCCTTGTTCATAATTTAAATTACATAAGTTCAATTGATAGTCGAGATTATGCAAACCAAATAATGTGGTTACTCTCTCACCTTCACGGTTTCAGTCCAGAGCAACCCTTAAGAATTAATGCATTTCATTTATTGTGTTGCATAATTTCCAAACCATTGATTTACTTGTCAAAGTTTCCATTCCTTAGAGGTTTTTATCCCTCTCCTTCGTGGTACCTCACGTTTTCGATAATGGTAACATGACCTCTATTTAGTGGTAACTTACCGCTTCGGTACTAAGAACTACTAAAGTGATTTTGCACCGTTGCCATCATTTCTTTTTCTCTTACCCTTTCTGTATTACTTAAACTTTAAGTTATCTGATTCAACATCCTTGTACTTAATGCTATTCATGCATCATTAAGCATCCTCTATATGTCCCCATGTATTTATGTCTCTCTGTACCTTCGACATATTAGTGAATGCATTAACACTACTTGGGTGGTGTGAGGCATGGGATCAGTACACTTGAACATTATAAATCTGGGAAAGAACCATAACTTTACCATCCTATCCTATATTTTTTTGTGTATTGATGTCTTCAGCAATGCTATTTACTGATACATTTCTGATTGATGGGGTACTCTTATCGCATAATAAATATTTTTTCACATAGAATCTTTTCCCTTGTTTGCAAGATATGTGCTAACTTTGTTTCTGAAATGTGTTCCATTCTTTTATATTCTTAGGTTCAAATCTGATGAGGAGAGAACACCGGTTTATCACATTGTTGAGGAGACATTCCCTCATCTGCTTAATATATTCAACAGGCTTGTCCAGATTGTCAACCCACCATTGGATGTAGCAGATCTGATCAAGCTTATTTGTAAAATATTTTGGTCATCCATATATGTACGTGCTTAGATTGAGAGTTTTGCAGTCTACCTTTATACATTGGTTTTCATTCTTGGTGGTTATGAGGTTATCAATGTTCCCATTTCATATTAAGCTTAAATTCATTTTGGATAAATTGCAAATATATATCCTGAACTATTATCCAAGTAACTATGTGTATATCTTGGAAAGTTTAAAGTTGACATCACTTAAAATTCCAAATAGTCCTCTGCCTTTCAAATTACTGTCAAATTAAGAGCAAATTAACGGAAAAAAGAAATAGAAAAATCTGAAGAGAGCTTTAGTCCACCTTTTTGTTTTGGAAAAGTCTTGGAGAAAGAGGAACTTTTTACCTTGTCATCTTTTTCTTCCTCTATCATGTCCAAATTGAGCATGGCTGATTTCTTAATTCAGAAGATGACTTGAATATATCATTTGGGTTTGTTGTTTGTTCTTTCAGTTGGAGATTCCAAAGCAGCTATTTGATCCAAATGTCTTCAATGCGTGGATGATTCTTTTCTTAAATATGTTGGAGAGTCCCGTTCCCTTGGAAGGGCAGCCTGCTGATCCCGAGCTTAGGAAATCATGGGGATGGTGGAAGGTCAAGAAATGGACGATTCACATTTTAAATAGGCTGTACACACGGTATTTTCCTATATTTGAAACATGTTCAAAAAAGTATAAGGCTTGCTGCAAGAGGCATTTTGACTTTTCATTGCCATTTAAAGTCTTATTTTACTCAGGTTTGGAGATTTGAAACTTCAAAACCCAGAAAACAAAGCTTTTGCTCAAATGTTTCAGAAGAACTATGCTGGAAAGATCTTG
Source organism: Quercus robur (assembly GCF_932294415.1). NCBI lineage: Eukaryota > Viridiplantae > Streptophyta > Magnoliopsida > Fagales > Fagaceae > Quercus > Quercus robur. The sequence goes on along the minus strand of NC_065543.1, from coordinate 15,505,806 downwards.
GAGTGTCACATTAATTTGCTGAATGTGATTCGTGTTGGTGGCTATTTACCCGACAGAGTTATCAACCTTATTCTTCAGTACCTAAGCAACAGGTGATTTTACATTTTTCAAGATAAATTTGTCATAGCTCGTCGGGGGTGAATGCTCCTGGATTACCCCGCAGTTGGTTTTGGTAGGTGGAGTCAGTTGCCCATAGGTTTTACTATCTAGAGGCAAGTCAAAAGGGCTCTTCTTTAAAAAGGGTTCCCTGCATTATCCAAAAAAAAAATGAGATAAAATTGTCATAGATCTAACTGCTTTTTCCCCCCTCTACTTATCTATCCAAAAAAAGAAGATCAAAGTCCTTTTCATCCTTTTCTTTTATGTGTTTTGTGGTTTAATCAATCTACTCACCAGTAGCATCAGCTGTTTAGTTGTGTTTATTGGAAAAAGTGAATATCATTTATTGTTTTCTGATTTTTTAAGAATGATACGATCGTAGATTTGTAAGGCTCATAGAGGAGCAGTTCATCTTACACCACACTTCAAAGCTAAGAGCATTGTTACACCTAAACTTAAATAATTATTCATGCCAACTACAAAGGGTTTGCTATTTTGAGATGGATGGAATAAAGAATTGGAAGTATCATATGGAATTTAAATTTAATGAGGTTTAGACCATTTTTACTATTTGGGCCTGGCATCTTCCTCTGCTCTCTCTCTCTCTCTCTCTATATATATATATATGTGACTTTTATTTTTCATTTGAGTCTAGTTTTAAAGGTAGAGAAGAAATATCTTAATTGCCTGTGTGTCCTTGGAGTTGTTACCAGTGTATATTTGGATTAAGATCTGGATGCAGAAAGATCTTGGAGAATATGTGGCAAAATAAGGCATACTCAATATTGCTAAGACTAGGTTGTGACTGCAAAAACCCTTAAATGTTGCTGTCAGTATTTTCCAAAAAAAAAAAAAAAAAATTACATAAGTTTATTGGTGAATTTGTAAAGATTTGACTGAATTACATCATGGTATTATCAAGAGTTGTGTATGTGCTTTATTGAAAGTTCTTTAGTAATTTGAACCCTAAGGGAATAGAGCTGCCAGCATATTTTAAAAAATCAAAACTCAAGTTACATATATAACATATGCATTTTCTTTAAAACTCAATTTTAAGTGTTTATTATGCCAAGAACATTTATAACCCTCTTTTTATTTTATTTTATTATATATGCAGTATCTCAAAGAATACCATGTATACTCTGCTCCAATCCCGACTTGATAGTCTTCTTTTTGAGATAGTGTTCCCCCTTATGTGCTTCAATGACAATGATCAAAAGCTCTGGGATGAAGACCCACATGAGTATGTGAGGAAGGGCTATGGTATGGCGTTTTGTTCTGAATTTATTTCTTTAAAGACCGTGGACTGGTTTAGGCAATTTAGGACTTCTCTGGGTTTCCTGCAGATATCATTGAAGATTTATACAGTCCGAGGACTGCTGCCATGGATTTTGTTAGTGAGTTGGTTAGAAAGCGTGGAAAAGAAAATCTTCACAAGTTTATTCAATTTATCGTGGGAATTTTTAAGAGGTATATATTGCATATAGATGTGTGTGTGTGTATGTATTTATGTACGTTTGTATCTATATTTTTATCTTATGGCCTGCAATGTGTGTATCACATAATGGGTGCTCTAATGGGCTTGTTTTTGTTTCTTTTATTATTTTCTCTTCCAGTTATGATGAAGCACCAGTAGAGTACAAACCCTACAGACAGAAAGATGGTGCTCTTCTTGCTATTGGAGCTCTTTGTGATAAATTGAAGCAAACTGAACCTTATAAGTCCCAACTTGAGCCTATGTTAGTGCAACATGTTTTCCCTGAGTTCAATAGTCCTGTTGGGCATCTTAGGGCCAAGGTTTGTTGGTCTAAAATTTCTTTTCTGCTTATTTATTATTATCAAATTTGGCTACTCATTGGATTTGATGTTGTAGTATGTTTTGATAGTTTAAAACTCTACTGTTCGCCTCTTTTCTTTTCAAACTCTGATTTTAGGACTTTAGCAAGTGTTGTATCTAAACTTTATTGTACTTTAAAATTTCAAATGATAATTTTTATCTTTAATAAATAGTTATTTTGCTGCCTTTTGCCAGGACTTTGATAAATTACATTTGATTATTTTTGCTATACTAGTCAGATTAGCATGCCGTTTATTTTCAGTAAATTGTTATTTTTCTGCCTTTTGACACTAGCTTATTCTCCTGAATATTCTGGAAATTAGGCCGCATGGGTTGCAGGACAGTATGCCCATATAAACTTTGCGGACCAGAACAATTTCCTTAAAGCTTTGCACAGTGTTGTATCTGGGATGCGAGATTCAGAACTTCCCGTTCGTGTTGATTCTGTTTTTGCATTGCGTTCTTTTGTTGAAGCTTGCAGAGGTATATATATGCTACACTGTGTGTGTGTTTTTCTGTGTTTCTTAATGTTTATTTTTCCATTAGCGTAGATGTTGGTTATCTTGACAGTGATTGCATTTTGTTCACAATGCAGATTTGAATGAAATCCGTCCAATTCTTCCTCAACTCCTTGATGGTATGTGCTTTGTGAAACTTTGCAAAATTCTGCTAACTAAGCAAATTATTCAATGAGTTCTATAAATATATGTATTTTCTTCCATCCAGAGTTCTTTAAACTTATGAATGAGGTTGAGAATGAGGACCTTGTCTTTACTTTGGAGACTATAGTGGACAAGTTTGGGGAGGAGATGGCACCTTATGCTCTTGGGTTATGCCAGAATTTGGTACTGTTTGCCTCCATTTTTATTTTATTTTACACATATATTCAGAAGTGCTTGACAATTTTTTTAATAATAAATATTCAGGCAGCTGCATTTTGGAGGTGTATGAACACAGCTGAAGCTGAAGATGAAGCTGATGATCCTGGTGCTTTGGCTGCAGTTGGATGTTTGCGTGCCATTAGCACAATTCTTGAATCAGTGAGCAGGCTTCCTCACCTTTTTGTCCAAGTTGAGCCAACTTTGCTCCCTATAATGCGTAGAATGTTGTCAAGTGATGGCCAAGGTATTTATTCTAACGCTTCAATTTGGCTCATTTTTTTAAATTGTTTCTATTCTTTTCTGATCTTTTTATTTCCTGAAAAAATTTTGCTGCTGAAGAGGATCGTTGGGCCTTGTATATATCGTTATCAATAACTCTCAATGGTATCTAGTTTGATTGTGTATTATGTTTTCTGTTTATGCTAGTCAGTAGGCTTTTTGGAACTTCAGTTGGCTTCATGTTAACATTGGATTCTTTACCTTCTTGAGTGTTCTCGGTTGACAATTGTTTAAAGGATTGGTATTACTGCTATTTCGTATGGGTACGTAAAGGGTTTCAGTATCCTGTCCTTATGCCTTCACATGTAAAATTGAATCCGTATCTTCCAAATGTGGACACAATAATTTTGAACACATTTTTCCTTGGGTAGCTAGCATCTCTTCCCATAATGAAGCTTTTTTTTTTTTTTTTTTTTTTTTGTGCGAGCCTATACAAACCTGTTTACAGATATTTTTCACAAGCTCCTTCACCTTCTCATAAGCTTGCATGAGCCTTATTTTGCTAGCCTAGGCAAGTGGAACTTTGTCTTGCTTACATTTGGCTCATTTGTTAAACATGCCTTGTCCTGGACATGCTCGTATTTTTATTACTAATTTTTTTTTATAAGTAACATAACTTCATTTAAGAAATGAAAATCCTAAGTACACAGAAAGTATATAACGGGCACACAATCAAGTTGTCAAAGTACAATGGTCAATCAGATCAAGGAGAGAAGTAAAAGAAAAGGTTTCCAAAGCTAGCAACCAATGAAAAAAAGAATTAAAGAGAAACAATTTAAGGTCGAGAATTTTGTTACTAAATTAAACTAGTTTCTATGGTTATAACTTATAAGCCTTAAGCTGCTCATCCTTTGGCCTTTCCTGAAGTTAAATAAATGTTTCTCTATTTTGTACCCATAAAAATCCTAAAATACTTTGTCTTGAACACTGGAAGGAAAGACAATGTGTTTTCCTTGGAACAACGCGTTTGATGGTGATAAACACAAAAAGCACTTGGGACGCATGCCTTCAATAACCAAAATACTTGAATACCCCTTATCAGAGTCTGGAAAACTAAAGAAGATTAATCCCAAAAGCACCAAAAGATTAACTTGGACTTGATGAAAATAACCCTGAAATGGTTGGCACTCCTAGAAAATTTTAGAAGCCATTCAATTCATATGCTTTGCAGAACACTATGGATCTGCTCTAAATTACAAAATAACCAAAACTTGGTCCAAACTATAAATTGATTTATCATTAGACCACTCATGACTCAACCTATTAAAGCATGTAGGGCTGTCCAGCCCTGACTCAGACCCGATGGAGCTGTCCGATTCTACCAATATGGTGGTCTATGGCGGGTCTTTGCCTAGAAAACCCGACCATCTTGGGTTGAGTGGCAGTTCTTGCCTGAAATCCGACTCCAACCAATCTGACTGAAAGTCACTATTCTCTTTCTTCTCTATTCGCTGATCTCTGCCATTTTTCTTCATGTATAGTTGATTTGTTGAAATATCTCGCAGATTTGGCGAGGTTACAAACAATTTTGCAAGATCTTGATTGGAAATCTCAGCTTTGCCTTGTTGATGCCTCCAAGTTTAAGGAGGTTTCGACCAATTTAGCTGTCGTGGCAGTTGATGACCTGTATTCACGTGGTTGTGAACAGGTCATTTGATCCCAGACCCACCATAATCGGGTCGGTTGTCGGTTTGACCCCAAACCTGACACTGCCCACTGGATATTGCTGAGTGCCTGTTTACACCTTACATTTAAGATAGAAGTTGGGTGAAATGAGCAGAGACCAGTGTAGAAAGAGTGTTTGACCAATAAGTCAGTAAGTCAGTGTGGACATAAAGTTGACAACAGTGGTCAACAGTGGATGTAGTTGGAAGTAAGATGATTGACGCATTGGTAATGTTTATTTTTCTGCAATGTAGTGGTTAAATTACTTAGCAGAATGTTAGCATAGTTCTGGCAGTGAAAGTCCTTGAAGATTCAAGGTATACTTTTTGGAGGTCTCCTGCCTCTCTGAATTGTTAGGTTTTGTTTCCAGCCAGTCACCGGTAGTTCTTCCTCAGTTTGAGCCTACATACTTTGGTCTGCCTGCCCTTTTGGTTTGTCTATTATTGTTATAAAACATCTACAATATAGTGCACCATGTTCTGCCATTTTTGTCACTTCAAGTGGCCTATTTTGGAGTCACATGAACAGTACATCTATGGTTCTTCTGAGGCTCTTAGCAGTATATGCAGTTCTATTTTGAAGCTTTTGTGCTCATTGGAACTCAAAAGAGGATGCAAAATTTACCTGTTTAATGCTTTTATCTTTTTAATTAGTTACTGGTATCAAAGACTTTTAGGGTTAAATCTCTGATCTCTCTCTATACGCTGCCTTTAAAAAAAAAAAAAAATTATTTTAAAGTTCATTGTTGAATTTAACACTCAAATACCCTTTTGTGATGTATCTGTGCAGAGGTTTTTGAAGAAGTTTTGGAAATTGTGTCATATATGACTTTCTTTTCTCCGACAATTTCTATGGACATGTGGAGTCTGTGGCCATTGATGATGGAAGCATTGGCAGACTTTGCTATTGACTACTTTCCAAGTATGCTTTTCTCTACTGATTGTATACTTGGTTAGAAATTGTAGGGAATTTTTTTTTTTTTGCACTATTGTAATCCTTAAATATCTGAAATCAACATTTTATCCACTGCATGACATAAGACTGGGATGAAGCCTATTAATAAAAATTCATGATATAATCACTATCAATTACTCTCTGTTCCACAATCCACTTTGTTAATCACTTTTGGGGAATATAATTTTTAGTTTTTAAAGGCCTTGAATCAAAACCACCTAACTAAGCCTTGAAAATTTATGGACTTATTTTTTTAGAGCATTTCTAAGTTCATCCTCGGTTCACTTTTTAAATGGGGCATCCATTTTGTAACATCTGCAAATGGGGGTTTTTTTTTGGGGGGGGGGGCAATATTCTAGGACAGAGGGAGTATTAAGTTGCACCGTATTGTTTAAACTTGGGCATGGAAGTCGGTTTTAAACACAGTAATCAACTTAAGGTGCAAGATATCATCCAGTAATTAATATTGAGTATATTTTGTTAACAAGCTTCACTTGAAGAACCTGTTTTGTAGTGCTTTTCATGTACTTTCCCCATATTTTGATTCTCATTAGTTCTATTTTCATTCAGATATTCTGGTTCCTTTGGATAATTACGTATCCAGAGGAACTGCACATTTCCTCGCTTGTAAAGAGCCAGATTACCAGCAAAGCCTTTGGAGTATGATTTCATCTGTGAGTTCCTATTTAATTAATAAAATTTGTATTGACTACTAGCTGTTCAGTTCTAGCATTTGAAAGTAAATGAAAAAGGCTAAATGATTTTTTGTGGAACTGATTCTTTTAAATTACCTTTATACTCCTTTCCTCCGCCCTGGCTGATAAGGTCTGTGTGTTGTTTCGATTATGCAGATCATGGCAGATAAAAATATGGAGGACAATGATATCGAGCCAGCTCCAAAGCTCATTCAAGTACTCTTCCAAAACTGCAAAGGGCAAGTGGATCAATGGGTTGAGCCATATCTTAGAGCCACGGTTGAGCGGTTGCGTCGGGCTGAGAAGTCATACCTGAAATGTCTTCTTATTCAAGTGGTAGGGAGCAAACATAAACTTCTCTTCATAAGTATTCATATTGTCCTCTAGTGCTTTATTTTCATATGCTTTTTGTTTTTGAGTTGCAATTTTAAACAACTGCCCCCACCCACCCTCTGACCAAAGAAAAAGGGAAAAAAATTCACCTTGCTGCTTTTTCCCCTTTACATGGCATTCCTAGATAGAATGTCATTGACAAGCATGCTTTTATGTTATTATGTGATTTTCTTTCATTGTTTTCTATGACATCTGACATTAAGACTTTCTCGTTTATACTGTTTTTTTTTTTGGGGGGGGGGGGGGTGTGGGTCTTTAACTCTTTTTTTTTTTTTTTTGGGGCCTTCCAAATTGACCATTTGGTGTGTAGCCTCTCCCTGTATAATAAATAAGAAGGAACATAATTTTTACTGTTGGGTTCTGCTTTTAAGGCAATTGCAACATTTAATCTTCGTGTAGAAAGAATGGGGTTGGAAGATTTTTTTTTTTTTTGGGGGGGGGGATGTTACTTTTATTATGAGTACACTTTTTGGTTTACCAACGTATTTCCTCTCATTATTCACTACCCCAACTGTGGCAAATAGATTGGAAAAGTTGTGGGATTTCTTACTTAAAGAGTTGGCTAGGTGACGAATTTAAATTTCATTTGGTTCATTGGAATTTGATTTGTTTCCATTCTGCCATGGGGTTTTAGCTAGCTAAGTCAATGGTTGTGGAGATCTGGTGAAGAAGGAAATCACTATTGGACACATGTCATTGGGGTAAATATGGTGAATAAGGGTGGATGGATCTTAAATGTTATAAAAGGCTTCATGGGTGTAGCCTTTGTTTTAGTATCAAATGGTGGGTTGGGGGAGGTTTTTGTGATATTTTAAGTTTGCACTAGGTGATGATAGAAGGGTGTATTTTGGCATGATGAATGGTGTGGGGACATTGTTCATAAAGATTTATTTATTATTGTTTATTTAATTTTTTTATAAGTAATGGAGTTTTATTAATGGCAAGAAGCATTGTTCACAAAGAATTATTTCCTAATTTATTTGAGAGCATTGCTGACTAAGATGCTCGTGTACATCTTGCGTACAAAGATGGTGGGGGGATCAATTCATGAATCTTATATCTAGTCATGCCTTTTACAATTGAAACTTGAGTCAGTGGATTCTTTTTTTAAAATATTATTATATGCCGAAAATGAGGGGCTGATAGGTTACCTTGGAAGCTAAGGCATGGCTCGATTTGATTTCCGTTCTTCTTGTAATGTATTAAAAGGTTCTAATTGTATGTAAGTCCCTTGGAGTATTTGGAGTTGTAAAGTTCCTAGAAAGGTTGCTTTTTTCGTCTGAACAGCCTGGCAAAAATTCTAATTGTGGATAACTTAATTGAAAAGAATTTCATTCAGTTGAATTGGTGTTGCACAGTTGAACGCCTAGCCGTAGTAGGGAGTCTATTGATCGTTTGCTACTTCATTTTGTGGTCACTAATGACCTTTAGTCTCTCTTTTCAATATTCGGGGTTAGAATGGATGATGTCTATCAAGGTGATTGATGCGTTTTTTTGTTGACAAGGAATATTTGGAAGACAAATGGTGCAATTTGGAGCGAGAAAAAATATACCTTCAACAGCATTGAGTCATCACTCTTTGAGTTGAAATTGTTATTTATACACAATTTGTATGGCTGTTTGGTGCAATTGGCATTGTCTCTTTGCATTGTTTTGGAAGTTTTTTTGTATTGAACCTGTACACTTATGTTTATCCTCTCATTAGTCAAACTTCTATATAACTTAACAACCTGAGGAAAATAAAATATATAAGCCATATTTATGCCATAGCACTCTTGACTAGTTGCCTCATCTCCCTTTAGGGTTGAACAATTGTTGTGTGGTCCTTTGAGATTAATTGATTATGAAATAATGTTTGTGCTGGACTTATAGGTTTTTAGGACTTGTCATTTTGTTGGTTTGTCATTGACTAGTAGAAGAGTGTGTTGAGAGCCCTGTCAAGGATAGATTTTCTGTCTTAACTTCTCCCTAAACTAAAAACTTGAATGTTATATCTATAACATAATGGTTTATGCATTCTGTGGTTAATAAGATGTCATTATGCCACTTCAAAATGAAGTTTTTGCTTAGGGTATTAATAGTTGCAGATTTATTTAATGTTTGCTAGGCTTGTGCTTCAAAATTTCTTGTGATATATGAAAGCGTTTTTTATTGTGAAATTCTTCTAATATATATTTATATATATCTTTGCAGATTGCGGATGCTCTTTACTACAATGCCTCTTTGACTCTCAGTATATTACAAAAGCTAGGTGTTGCGACTGAAATCTTTAATCTTTGGTTCCAGATGCTGCAACAAGTTAAGAAGAGTGGTTTACGTGCTAATTTTAAAAGGTACAATGACAGTCTTGTTTTGCCAAATTACTGTGCCACAAGTTCCCTCCTGGGGGGAAAGAACAAACCCTTTCATTCCACAACAGTGTACAAGTTTGTTTAAACTTGACACTACAGCTCATTTACCCTTTGGGAAGATTTGGCTATTTCATGTGAATGATTTTATGTTACAGGGAACATGATAAGAAGGTTTGCTGCTTGGGATTGACATCACTCCTGTTGCTTCCAGCTGATCAATTGCCAGCTGAAGCTTTGGGGCGTGTTTTCAAGGCAGCACTTGATCTCTTAGTTGCGTACAAAGATCAAGTTGCAGGTCTCTCTCTCTCTCTCTCTCTATATATATATATATATATATTATTGGTGATTACACAAGGGAGGGCATGCATGACATTCAATGCACAAGCACAGAGCCTGCCAGGCCAGACAATCCTACCACCACTCACATACCTTCACTTACACTAGACCACAACATGACAGGCCACAAGGCTTGCCAAGCATGAGTTAGCATCAAGTGGCACTGAGTCTGCAAGCTTATGCAAAAGGGAGTGACTAATGCATTTAGTGAAAAGTAATTATTTGATTCAAAGAGGTTGAGAAAACTCAAAAAATGTTGGTAGTTGTTAAAAAAGACATGTTAATTAAGGAGGTGACAAGGTGCGAATTTGTTTAGGATAAAACGGTATAGATGAATACATGTGGCCAACCCGATTGATCTGTTGAGGATCCATAACCGACCCTAAGTTTTGGACTGGGACTTTGATGTTGTTGTATTGGTAGTTACACACACACACCTGGTGGGTCTTTAACCCACAATCTGACCCTCCACTTTGCGCTTACAATATATATTGATATAAATGTACATATGTAGTTATAGTTTTGATATATCTCTTATCATTTGTAAAATAATTTCTAAACTTGTATACTTACTGGGCAGAAGCTGCAAAGGAAGAAGAAGCTGAAGATGATGATGATGGTATGGATGGTTTTCAAACTGATGATGAAGATGATGATGGCGATGGATCTGACAAGGAAATGGGAGTCGATACTGAGGATGGGGATGAAGCTGACAGCGTTAGACTTCAAAAGTTGGCTGAACAGGTGTATTTTTATTTGCTTTTAACATTAATCTTATGGTTTGTATTTTATGAAATTGTAACAACATACACTTTTGTTCCGGGCTTTTGATGTCATTTTCCTTAAGAACAATGGCTCTACTCACATCTGAAAGCCAAACCTTAAAAGAAAACCCCAATCTTTTTGTGTTGATTAAGTTATTATTGACACAAAATATTCTCCAAGGTGAATATCCAAACTATTGACATATTGCATGGCCACAATTCTCTAATTAGCTAAAATAATTATTTTCTTTTTCTTGGTACACATGTACCTTGAACCTACAATCTTACCCTCCGCCTTACTCTTCAGTGGGAGTGTCATTTGAGCTAAAGTCATTGGCATCATATTTTCATCTATGTTATTTGTGCCAATGATATTTGGATCAAATGGCACTCCCTATTAACAAGAGTTAGAGGGGTGAAGTCACAAGTTCATTCTTGTATGGATATGTGAATTGTGTTTATGGATTAAAACATTATTTTGTATTTTTTTGTCATGCTATATGCTGGTTGTATTACTTCTTAATATGTTTATGGATTAAAACATTATTTTGTATTTTTTTGTCATGCTATATGCTGGTTGTATTACTTCTTAATATGTTACTTACATTTTTTATTCATTACCTTTTCTAACTTGAAATTTGGTGAATTCATAGGCGAAGGCTTTCCGGCCGAATGACTCGGATGATGATGACTCGGATGATGACTACAGTGATGATGAAGAATTGCAATCGCCCATTGATGAAGTGGACCCTTTTATTTTCTTTGTGGATTCAATCAAAGGCAAGTGGAAACTGTAACACTTTACTCCCATTTAAACTGAACTCTTAGTATTGATGTTATTGTCTGATCTTTGCCCCCCTTTTGTTTCTCATTTCAAATCCAGCCTTGCAAGCATCAGATCCATTGAGGTTCCAGAACCTTACGCAGACACTTGACTTTCACTATCAGGCCCTTGCCAATGGTGTTGCCCAGCACGCTGAACAGAGAAAAGTGGAAATTGAAAAGGAAAGAATGGAGAAGGCAGCAGCTACTGTTGCTTCTTAAGATTTTGATGTCTTGCTGGGGCTAAAATTTTGCTTTGCATATTACATTCAAGCGGTAATGGTTTAGAGACAGAGGGTTGTTTGCCACTCTCTGGGAGCATTTGGTTGGTTCAATGATCATAGAGGTCGGTGAGCCCCATTGAAGTTTAAAGTTCTTGGAGCTTTGCGTGTCCAAGTTCCCATTGATATACAGAGCATGGGATTAGTGCAATCCGGAACTAGTCCATTGTTCAATCCCAGGTTCAAGTTGTAGTCTGTCTGGTGAGTCTGGCAATTCTATGGCAGAAATATGCCTGTCTTGACCAGCCTTGTTGTCCTTTCCTCCTTTGTCTCATGTTGGTCACCATTTCTTTGAGTTGAAAAATCCTCTTCCAGGATTTATTTGTTTAGAGAAACCCTAGGATCCGCTCTCTTGGCTTGAGAGCAGTAGGGGTTTCATGCATACAGGTCTGTAATATTTCTTTCAATTTCTTGCGGATGGGCAATTAAGTGGGGTGGTATGAGTATGACCACCAAAAATTTTCCCCTTTTTTTTCCCTCTTGTTAGGTATATAGAGTCCTACGATATTGGTTCAAATATTGGTTTATTTGGGTTTTGGAGTTTGGGTTGATTGCACAGGGCTTCTGAGGGTAGCTTGCTGCTGATTGTAAAACAGTTCACTTTATTCTTTATACAATGTGGATTCACGAGAGGAAATCTGTCATCATCTTGTAACGTCTATTTATTTGTTGTCGATTTTTTTATTTTTTAAAGAATTTGATTTTCCGGAGGAATGCTTTTCTTTCATGGTTCATAGTCATCTAAAACTGAAAATGATTTTAAGTGACTAAAGTTGTACAAAAGTGGGTTCATTGGTAGCTCATGTAACTAAAGGTGTACAGAAGTCCACCCTTACTCTGTATGCCGCATCTAACCTAATTATTTAGGTGTGTATATGCTCCAAGGGTTCGTTGGTAGCGTAAAAATCAGATGCAATACCTAATTCATCTTGAACAATGTTAATTAACATTGACAAAGGAAATTGCAAAAATGCTCCTCAACTTAGGATTAGAAGAAATGAGTGGGCTTATTTATTGCATTTATAAAAACCTCAGGGGGTGAGGATTATCAAGATAAGTGTTCGTGGGGGGTGTTGGGAGCAAGGGTGAAGGTTCAAATTTTTAAGAGGAATATTTACATACATATACGCTTACATTAGACTAAAGTAGAATTTTATCTCAGAGCTAAATAAAAAAAAGGGCAATTTATAATTTACCTGCTTGTGATTTGGTTGAAATTTAAGTTGCCCACATGTGGTTTGAAATTTGATACTTTACCTATCTAAGGTTAGTTCACCTATCTAAGGTTAGTTCAGTTAGATTTCTATAACCCACATTTGTTAAAAACAGAGCTAAATATGTAATTTTGCTTTACTTTTATGTCTCTCTTCCATAAACACAAAAAAACATAAAAATACTAGATCAAAAACTATCTATCGGAACACTTGTATCATGGAATTTCAAATTACAGGTAGACAATTTAAATTTTGATCAAACTTCAGGTAGGTAAAGTGTCAAATTTTAAACTACAGGTAAACAATTTAAATTTTAGTCAAACCACAGGTGGGTAAGTTGTAATTTGACCTAAAAAAATATAAACTTTAAGGGAAGTTAGTATAATTTATTTAAATAATAATATAAGTCGGACACAAATTTGTTTATTTGTTCATGTAATCTTAATTTGATTGTTAGTGGTTAATTAATCATTAATGATAATACGACACATTTATAACATTTTTTTTCAAACAGTTTAGTGTTTTTATTGGTCTAATATTTTGGAGATTTTGTTAAGAGTCCAAATCTTTTGACGCACTTTTCTTGCTCTACTCTATATTCCACAAATAAAAACTTGCACATGTTCACCTAATTAATTAAATACTACCATTATTGACTTATTAATACTACCATTATTAATTAATGGTATTATTTAATTAATTAGGTGAACATATGGCAAGTTTTTATTGGTGTAGTATAGAGTGGAGCAGGAAAAGTGGGACAGAAGATTTGGACTCATTACTTAGAGGTGGGAAAAATTGTGAGCACTTATTTTTCATAAAAAAAATAATCATAAATTTTTAGAACTTTATGAAGGAAGTGGGGCACTAACCTTGAGCATTGGGTTGGTACTATGTGGAATTTAAGTCAAAATTACTCTTTTATCTCTTTGTTTTTTATTATTCAATAGTTGGGGAATTTAAGTCAAAATTACTCTTTAAATTTTTTATTTTTTTATAATTCAATAGTTAGGAGCGAGAGATTTGAAGTTTGGAATTGTAAACGTCTCCGTTGAAAACTCAAGGAGATTCAAATTAAGCTACAAGACTTTTAGCAATAATAACTCTAACTCAAAATCTCCTCCTCCTCCTCACAAAAAAAAAAAAAAAAAAAAAAAAAACAAGAACTTGAACTCAATGATGCGTAAGTAGTGTTTTGCTCACTCATATATTTTAGGAGAATTTACCCTTTAAAAATGGTGCAACTTTTGCTAAGTCAATGTGTAACTTGAAAAAACTCCTTGTTATTACAAATATAACGATAATTTCAAACTGGTAAACAAATCCAAAATCAATTGGCATCTTAAGTTTATGATAAATAACAATCATTATGAAATTGATGCAATAAATTCAAATTTTGCAATATTTTAGTAGGAAAAAAAAAAAAAAAAAAAACAAAGAGATTTACATTCTAAATCTTAAAGTTTAACGTGTGTAACAAATTGTTGAGGTTGTTTTTTGTGCATAGCCTTGTGTCATCCACGGGAGGGTGGCCTTACTAGACCAATGTTTATTTTTGGGAGTTGATCCCAAAACTAAACAATGGCTTGAAGAAGACCGATAACTATCGTTGCACTTTTGGGCATATAAAATAAATAAAACTCAAAGTCTAAGAAACAAAATAATGTTGGAACTTCATCATTTATTTAGCAATGAATAAAGTATAATGTATTTAGCATAATAGCATTGATTAAGTGATACTTGAAACTTGAAACACAATGATGTACATCGAGTCATAAGTTAATTAGATGATATATGTCCAATATTAGAGAAGAATAAATAAAGTTGCATATGTCCCGTGATGAAGTAAAGAGAAGAATATTATAAGTCTAGTAGTAAGATGTGAATAGAATATTATTAAGTGTCCGTGGGAAGCTAAAAGAGAACAATGACATAAAGCAAAATAATGTGTATCCAATAGTGAATATCAATATTCAATATTCAATAATGAAGTATTAGAAAAGCAATACACATCAAATACTAAGATAACACTAAAGTGACTTGCACCTAGCAATATAGTAATAATAAATTAACACACATTGAACAATGTAAAAATTCAGAGAAAGGAGAATGGTGACTTATCTTGTATAGCTTATGACTCCAACCATAAAGTACCAATAAAATGGTAGAAGCCTAATAGTAAATAATAACGAGTACAATGGTGAAATGTAGTATGCCATGATGACTCCAGATTTTAGGGGAAAAGTTGAGTGTGATTAAGGGGAGAGATGATATATCTAGCCGTGTGTAGAAGAAGTAAGTAAAACTTATCCACTTATCATGTACTTAGATTATTTTCCCCATAATAAAATTCTTTAATTATTAGTGAAGTATGAATAGTATTTCATTCTCTTGTAAGAGTATTGCCTTCTATGAGAAAGACTAGAAGAGAAAGACTTTAGTATGAGAACTTTATGTAAATCCATGAGAAGGGCTTTGGTTTTTGTGGGTATTTGTTCATTATGTTATTTTGTGAGATTATGCTTTGATAAATATTGAATTGTGAATTTTTTGTTTAGATAGTTACGTTTTTTTTTTTTCCTCTCCGTATCAGCCAATTTCCTGAAAATGTTTTTTTGAAATATTTTCAACGTGCAATCAAATACTTAAAAAAAAAAAAAAAAAAAATCGATAGAGAATATTTTATTGGGAGGAAATGGGCTTTTGCCCTTATTTTTAAAAATATTCAGTCCAATATCTCTGTTTTGAAACTATTAAGCACTATGGGCCTGTTTTAAAACTCGATATTTAGAATATTGATTTTTACATAAAACTCAAGTTCCAAAGTAACTCGATTTTAGGATTATTGAGTTCTAGGTGACATTTTGCCACGCTGGAGGACCACCGTGGCTTATCCCAATTTTTTTAACCATAAAAAACTTGATTGTAGTAAAATCGAGTTACTCAGAAAATTTTTCAAACTGAACTCAATATTCCTAAGACCGAGTTGGACGCGAATTAATTTTTTTGTCCTACTCGTAACTCGATTTTAAAAGTATTGAGTTATATTGTTATTTTTTAAAAAGCGAACTCGATTTTAGGATAATCGAGTTTCAATAATGTTTTATCCAAACTCTGTTGTTCAAATCAGTGTGTCTGGTCTCCTCAACTTCACAGATTCACAACTCCAGAATCAGCGTTTCCTCACAAATCCAAAGCTATACATCCCTGGATTCGGTGTTATCTATCATCTTAGGTAAAAAACTCATATCATAATTTGAAGCACATAGAAAAATTTCTTACGTAGGAGAGGAGTAGTTTTAGATATTGCAAAGGTTTATCAGCCAAGATGTATTTTCATATTAGAGAAGTATTTTCATTTGATATGTTGTATTGTTTGTGCTTAGTTATTTGGTTGAAGGAGCGTTATGTGAGTACATTGGGGTTATATTGGTTGTTTGGTGTTGTAATTTTGAATTACAAAAAATGAAAATTTTTAGATCTACAAGAAGTAATGAACTATAAATCTTATTTGGCTAAGATTTTTTTTAAATTGTTAGCGAAATGAAGGATCTTATTTTGGTAGCGACTCTTGTTATTTACCCCTTTAAGGGACAACGAAAACGTTCCTTCCCCCCCCCCCCCCTAATGAAGCTGCTACAACTAGTTCATTTAGACAATATTATGACGAATTAGTCTAATATTATGATAAATATTATTTATGTTCATGTAGATATTGTAGGGACACGATTATTTAACGGCCCAAGAATGACGTTGGGCTCGCACATGAAAGATCCCTCACAATATGATTTGTAGAGAGTGGGCTTAAAAGGCTGGCCTTTGATCACGGGGCGATGATCCGGACCTGATTTTAGGGGAACTCATGTAAAAAAGGGGTTCAGCCTGGACATCCAAGCCCTACAGCTTCGTAGCCTGAGGGATTGGACTCCTCGGACTTGGTCCGAGGAGCATTAAGGTCTTCCTCCGGTTATCCGGTGGTGGGTTTTTTGTGGTGTGCATATATCGTTCAGGTGTTTTCACCCCTGGAGTCTTTCTCCTGGAGGTGGGATGGGAGGCTCTACTTTTTGGCCATTTTTTCCCCCCACTTCTCTTGGCTTTCGTTTCCTTTTATACTCGTACTCCTTCCTCTCTTTAGGGTCCACGTGTGAGCTTTACCTTCGGGGCAGAAGACTTGTCCTATCCGCCCATACTTCCAGTGGTTGGGAGTAGACGTAAAGGTTGAATAGCTTGGTCAAGAATAGGGGCTTGTCAGGCACAGAGTTATCTGCTACAGTATGGGCAGTCTTTTCACTTATCCTATCCGTGCATTAAACTCCTCCTTGACAATAGGTCTCCTCAGATCAGGCCCTGGGCCTTGAGATAGGGCGGGCCTGGGCCATGAATTTTCTGGCCCACAGATATAATTTAGTATTGTTGAATACTAGAAGACATTTATTAACAAATGGCCTCCTAAAGGCAATAAAAGTGGTCATAGTGAACTCAATTTCACTAAGAAAAAGTATGTAGTTCTCGGTATTTTTTTAATATGCGTCCATAGGTTGTGGGACTCACATATCATTCTTCAATGCATTTCGTACTTCATGTCGAAAAAAAAAATTAAGAAAATGTAAATTTGCATTATGCAATCGAAGGTATTTGTAGTATGCACAAGTTCTTATTTTGCAAAAGTTGAATGTACATAATTATCATTGTCTGACATTAACAACAACACTTAGACATTAGACACAACATCTAGACATTAATAACAACGTCTAATCTTTGTAGGTATAAATTTTTGGAAATCATCATTGCTTGAATCTAAGAAGTCTGAAATATCTTTTTCATCATCTAACGGAGTAATTTCATTAATAGACTTGATGGCTCGCTTTTGTGCCTTCCCCTGTAGATGTTTTCTAGCATTTTGGATTGCATGAAAACGGTCTAGTCACCTTTGAATTTGATTGTTCTTCTTTTCAAGACGAGCAAGTATGTTGGTAAGTTTGTCTCAAGGTAACTCGTCTAAACGTGCCTTGGGAACTTGTATATCGTGTCATCAACAATAAACCTCCAATTTACATCTCTTCTCATATAGCGTTGACCACGGTGGTTCTGCAATGGTGAATTCTATTGTGGTGGTATCTGTGCGTAGTTATGTAGGTTTGTCGATCATGATAAGTTTGACACTTCTAAGACTCTCGTACGTGTGTATTGGAACATTAACGAAATTTCTTTTCTTTCCAACCCATTTCCCTTCATAGTGGTCTGTGTATGTCTATAGTTGTTGCTCTATTAGAACTTCTGATGATGTATATGTTGAAGTAAATCCAAACTTGTTTCATACAGTACGATTTGATCTTGAGGTGTTGGAATTCATACCTTAGTCAATCTAAGAAGCTAGTGTGTAGAAATAAACCATTCAATATTGTGGTGCATTTGAAACCTCAGTTCATGGTCCAAGAATTATAAAATATGAGTTTTCAGGTTTTGTCATGTCTATACAGGCTGGAAAAACAATATATGAACAAGATTACCCATGTTCCCAATGTTAGAGTAATATTTCAGCATGGTTACAGCGTACTTTTACATAGTTTCAGTGTACTTTTACAGAGTGCTATGCAGTATGCACCAGGATACAATCTGAAAAGAAAAGAAAAGAAAAAAAAAATGTTATGCACCACATTAAGTGTTAGCATTTAATTTCTAGCATGTAATACTGCATAAATTTATGAATACCTTTGTCGTGTACCATCTTATGCAGCTTTACATTATTTACCAACGGTTGATGCATATTGTTAACTTGATCATTTGATGTTATTGCAGACAATGTCAATGTCTTATCATAGCAACCCTTTAATGTATAGGCCTTGCAATGTGTTCATTGTGATGGGTTGTTACTGGGTACTGGAAGATGAGTTCAGCTATCCAATCAATCCCAATATGCGAAATAGTGCACGGGTTCACAATATCATGAGACAAGAGTGGGCTTGGTTACTCCATGAACAGGAGATGTTTTATGATGAGTTTGTCAGTTATAAATTGCTAGTGCCTTGTTGACTTGCATTGCAAATGCCAAAAGACACTATAGATGGACTTCGTAGAGCATTAAACCGCATAACAAAAGAAAATAATCAAATGAAAATACGTCTTAATCAATATTAGACCCAAGTTGAGATTCGAGAATTAGTGGAATGTAAGTTGTACGAGCATACATGATACATGCAATCACTTCTTGCAGGAGACATTTATTAGTCGGACGTGGAGATGTCAGATGAAGAGTAATCGTGTTGTGACACCATTGCACATTGTTGTATAACTATTTTTCTTAACTATGTTTTAGACGCATGTACGTCACTGTTGTTGTATTAGTACTATGTAGTTTTACTTTTAAGGGACAATGTAAAACTTATTATCGTTGGTACAAACATGCACATTATTTGTAATCTTGAATGACTACATAGGACGAAGAGGTAGACAATATAATTATAAATATTCGCATAACACAGAAGATATAAATATTCTTACCCGGGATACCATCAATATGCATCTACTGGATATTGAACACTAACGATACTGACATTAACTTAAACCCATAGTTAATACACACACCACATAAAATGTCTACCAGAAAATGCCTTACATAGGTATTCATTCTGACAGGTAGGGGTCGTAGTTAAGGACATTATTATGTTCTGTTGGTGTGAGTTGCCTGTTGGTTGCGGCAGCCAGCTCTTCCGCAAGTAGCAACATGTGATATTTAGACCTATGAGATAATATCAAATTGTTCTCCTTTCGGATTCTTGCCACTGCACGCATACATTGGTCCATGTTCCTCCTTGGCATTGTAAGCGAGATATGGTCCACTAGAGGCGCTCTGAGTAGTATAGGATCATTGTACAAAGCGTTGGACTCGTTAACTTGAAACTCCCACTCTCACCTCAATCCGACATAATTTTTCCTCTCATTGAAATCTCTCTCCCATTTATAGTTATCAGGAAAACGATGTAGTAGCTAATTGCGCATTGTCATTGCAAAATGTGACTTTCACTATGGTATATCCATATTTTATGCATATACAACTATATATGGGAGTTATGCATGGGTAATTGTATGATGTGGTAGTGTCGGTCATGTGCAACTCATTCATTTAATAGTAATTGGTACATGATGTTGACTTGACGAATGATGAATGGTAGACCAAATTGTTATATAATTGAATAATGTGGTAGTGCCAGTCATGTGTAGAAATATTTAAAAAACTATGTTCACAAGATGCATGAGGGATTGATGCTTGGTAGAACAAACGTATTCAAAATCCATGTGCAGCAAAGTATGTAATAGAATAAAAGATTACGAAACTATGCATAGTTGTATAGTACATCCATAATTAATAGGACATGATTTAGCTCAACTCTAACGTTTGTTGGCATATGTGGTTTGTCGAATGTATTTGATACGACAAAAACTTGCTACAACAGTAACGGACTAGTGTATGGTAGTACAAATGTATTCAAAATCCATGTGCAGCAAAGTATGTAATAAGACAAACATTACAAAAGTATGCATAGTTGAATAGTACATCCATAATTAATAGGACATGACCTAGCTCAACCCTAACATTTGTTGGCATATATGATTTGTCGAATGTGTTTGAAATGACTAGACTTGTTGTAACAGTAATGGCTAGGTGTGGGTACAAATATACAGCCACCCTCGTGGGCAGATTCGGTGAACAATGAGGGAGATAGCCGGGTGGGTAGTAGGGATTGAGGGCTGGCATGAGTATGGGATGTGTTTTGCTCACTATCATCGGGACGTACATTGCGATGGCAATGTGTCCTCATGGCCAACGGTGTGGGAAGACCTAGCATCAACGTTAGACTTGTGTTGCGGTGTCTCGACACCATCAACATACAAGTCACAAGCACCCTCATCCTCTGATTCCTCTATAATTGACTCGTCCTCATCCTCATTAGCGTGTTCCGGCTCAGGCGTATGGACACGACCAGCTCAGCAACCTCCATGGCGTCCACGCCCTTGACACCCACCACCTCGCCTGCCACGACTTGTGGCCCGTGTACTCGTCTCACTTGCCACATGTGCATTCTCCAACGTCACTCGATTAAACTCTTCCACGATCTGCAGTGTATGCTTAAGGTGATTGTACATATCGGAGTCTTGTTCGTAGGTTAGTAGTAATTTAACATTAGACTCAACCTGTCAAACAAGGGAGTAGTGTTAATAGAGTGGAAGAGAAAGCATGGAGCAACACATATATATCGTCAAACCATATAAAGAAACATTGAATTATTGTCATACCAACATTTCCCAGTATGCAGACTCTCACGTAATAAATCGTCTAGTCATGTCAACATACCACTTCATGTAAGCATCAAGGAACGTCATGTTTCACCATCCAAGATCGGTGCATCGCGAACACATTGCCCTCAGTTCGACCATTGCTAAATATAAGGAGCATGTTCTACAGCCCAATCCTTGTCATATTTATCTTGTAGTGATATCTTATGAAGGTTTTCTGAAGTATCCATAAAACCCAGTGGCAGTTGCTTCATCCCAAACTAACGGAAGACACGTTCAAGATGATACTCCTCTACTACCCAAAAATAAATCAAAGGCACAGCAAACCTCTATATATGCTGGTCGACAGTGCAATATGTGGGTAGAGAGTGCAACACATCCTTGTGCAACTCCTATACAATCTGAAAAACAAATACAAAACCTTTTTATTTGTCACAAATATTAGACATAACAACCATGTATCTAATCCAAATGGTGCAACTAGATTTTTGAAATTTTCTGTGTGATTAACCTATAATAGATATTAAATAAAATGTGATTCGAGAAAAGATTGATTTTTGAAAAATAATTGAGTGATATATCATTTATCCAAATTGCATTAAATGTAACATAAACCAAACCATCTAACAGTAATATATCTCACAAAAATATAATTTCAAGTGCAATAAAATCTTATCACATTCAACATCTGTATGACCAATTTTAAGCAAAGTAACCTATTGTTTATAAATACCAATAGAAAAACAAATATACATGTGAGCAAATTTACAAAGGCAACTATCAATACTTACATAAAGAAGAATCCAATTTTGGGAGGAGGGAATGGAATGGAATAAAAGGAATATTTTTAGAATATTTTTCCCTCCCCTTGTTTGAGAGTTTTAACGGAGAGAATGAAAGGTTCATTCCCTCGTTTGGGAGTTTAAGTGAGAGAGAAGTGAATGGTTAGGAGGGAACACACATTCCTCCCTTTTCCCTCGAAACCTCAAATTTTTGTTCCCCAAAAATTGGGAGGAATGAGAGGGAATGGATTTAGGTTTAATGAAATTTTTGTTAAAACCCCTAAAATACCCCTTTAATATCAGCCATTTTTTCTCATTTAGCCGTAAAAAATATAGCTATCATTCTTGCACATTATTGTCTGTTCTCTGCAAAGTGAAGTTGTTGCCATTGGTCTTTCTTTTTCTTGGTCTGCTGTAATTTTCGGTTACTGCTCACAACAAGTATGTCTTTCTTTTTCTTTTTCTTTGTCTGCCAGTCATTTATAGTCTCCAAAGAGTGATAGCAATGAGGTCTTTCAAGTCTTTAGGTGGGTCTTTCAAGTCTAATAAATGATAGTTATGGGGTCCACGGATGAAACAATTTCATAAAAATGAATTGTTTGCTAGTCATTCATGTTTTTCAAGTCTTGCAAAAATTGTTTGGTAGTCATTTTTTTTTTTTTTTTGACGAATTGTTTGCTAGTCATTCATGAGAGTGATATATAGTATTTTTTATATTGTTTTGTGTGTAGTCTTTTATATTGGCAGAGTGGTTATTCTGCCATGAGCTTTGTTTGTTTTTTCTTTTTTTGTGTGTAGTATTTTCTTTCTTGCTTTGTTTGCTATTGTGATATGCATAAGACTGTGTGTTATACACATTATTTGATATTCACTTTATGCCACTTTGTCTGTTACCATTAAAATATTTGACATTTTATTTCTTTTGTGAAAGTTTCTTGTTCATATATTTAATTATATGTTAAAATGTAAAAAAAAAAAATATATATATATATATATATATATTTAATTTACAGTTTAAAAGCTATCAAAAGCATATTGTGAAGTGTCCAAATTTTATAATGAATAGAACATGTGCCTATAATTTCTTTGACTAGGACTCCGACTAATAACATATCTATTTTTTTTTTTACTTAGATGAATTTGAATGATGAAGTACTTAAGACCATAAGTTTTTCAAAATATATGCGGAAACTAGCCTTGATTCATGCTTTATGCTGTTATTTGTGCTACATTATCATCGAAGGCAACGATTGAAAAGACGTGTTCCCCACATTCCTACACAATCAACAATAGAAAGAAAATTAATTCGTGATGAAATAATGCATTGACTTTGATTTAGTGAAAAATGCTATGATATAATACGCATGGGTCCATAAGTTTTTCAAGGTTTGTGTGACATTTTGCGAAGAGACAGTGATCTTCAAGACACACAACATGTCACGGTTGAAGAGCAAGTTGCCAAGTTTCTTCACATTCTATCACATAATGTGAAGTCTTGTGCAATGTCCTTCTTTTTTTGTCGTTCTAGTGAGACCATTAGTCGTCATTTTCATAATGTGTTAAGATCAATAATTATGTTAGAGGATCAGTTCTTTTGACAACTTGATGGAATCCAAGTGCCAGTTGAAATATTACAGAATAGTAGGTTCAATCCATATTTTAAGGTAAATATATCATGTATATATATTATATATTTGATAGTAGCTTAGTATAAGTATATTTTAAGGTAAATTGTCTTTGAGAGATATTGTTAATTTCAGGATTGTATTGGGCCACTTGATGGAACACATGTTTGTGTCAAAGTGTCTAATGAGGATGCACCTAGATATCGGGGTAGGAAGGGTTACCCAACACAAAATGTGTTGGTGACATGCTCATTTGATTTGAAATTCACGTATGTATTATCGTGTTGGGAAGTAACTGTTTCAAATTCAAGAATAATAGAAAGTGTTTTAACTAGAAACGATAATTTGAAAATCTCACAAGGTAAATTGAATTCAAATACATATTAGGATGTATTCTTTGTAATTAAAAAATTTATAGTATATAATTAACAATTGTTATTGTTTATTAGGCAAATATTATCTTGTTGATGCAGGATACATGAATAGAAGTCGTCTAATTGCACCTTACAGGGGAGTACGTTATCATTTAAACGAGTACTTCGTTCATCTTCCTGAAAATGCTAAAGAATTGTTTAATTTGCGACATGCGTCATTGTGCAATGCTATTGAAAGAGCATTTGATGTACTTAAAAAGAGATTTCCTATCATAGCAAGTACTACAGAGCCTAATTATTGTGTTAACACATAAAATAAAATCATTTTATCATATTGCATACTTCATAATTATTTAATGTGTGTCAATCCTGAAGAAAGTCTTATTGCTGAAATTGATGAAGAGGTTTTACATTCTCATCGTGAACGTGTGACCCCTACTCCAAGAGAAGATGATGAGGATGCTAGGCAAGGAGATATTATAAGAGATTCTATAACATCAGCCATGTGGCAAAACTATGTCAAAATGTAATAGCTTTTGGGTTTATTGTTGTCATGTCGTTTAAGATTGTTATGTTTCAATTACATAGATCTAAATGTTATGCAAATTTCTCTTTTCATTTTGATATTGTTCTCTATCTTTTGATAATTAATATTAATATTTATATAATATTTTATATGTGTTTTTTGTCCTATTAATTATAACGTGGGTATGATGTCAAAGAAGAATGGTGAAGATCCAAGTAAAGAAGTAGAATGGAGTAGTGTTATGGATGATGCTTTAGTGGATGTTTTTTTATATCAAGTGATCATAGGTGGTAGAGTTAATGGAACTTTTACCTCTAAGGCATACGATGACATAGTGAAAGAGTTGGTTGAAAAATTTCACACGAAGATTGATAGGATAAGGTGAAAAATTGACAAAAGACACTGAAAAAGAATTTTCATGAATGCTATGACATATTTAAAGACAGATTGAGTGGTTTTAGATGGAATGATTCTTTAAATATATGGACAATTGAACCAAAAGTTTGGGAGCTACTCATAGCGGTAAATTACCATTTTTTGTGAGTTTAATTTTGTCTTACATAATTATATTTGTTATATAATCATTTTTCTTGATTTGTAATAGTCTAAACCTACGGCCAAGAAGTGGATGACAACACATATGCCCAACTACTCTAAGATGGCACAACTTTGGGCTAAAGATAGAGTAAAAGGTGATCATGTTGAAACTGCAAAGGAGAAACGTGCTAGGTATGCTACATCGACCACTATTGATGAGATTGATAATTTGGTATCTCAGAATCAAGTTTCTTTGGAGAACTTTGAAGTGGAAGATGATCAACGGTCACCATAAATTAATGTTGTACGTTCTCTAGTGTCCTCACAAGATGCAATGTCTTCTAAAAGCAAGAAAAGATGACTGGCAGAAGATGATGAACTTGGGAATGTAATTTCCCAGTCATTTGATAATGTATCAATGGCAATAAATAAGGTGACTAAGGTTATGACAAAGTGCTTTTCAAAGTCATATAGAGCAGAAGTTCACGCAGCTTTAGGCGTATTGGACTTGGATCCAATATCAAAGACTGAGGCCTACATATTTTTGATGGAAAATCCAACATATAAGGAGATGTTCTTTGGTTGCCCAGATCATGAGCGCAAATGTGTCCTATTGACACTGATGTATGGGCCTAAAAATTAAAAATTGTGGGATTTTTGGCCAACTTTAGTTTTGGAATGGATTATGTTATTTTATTGGCGTAAATGCATTTTTCGTCCCTACATTTTAATTTCATTACTTTTAGTCCCTAAAACAATTAACACGTGACATTTAAGTCCTTGCCGTCAGCCAACAAAAGGAAAAAGCATATGACGCTGACAGAGAAATAAAATAATATTATTTTTTTACATGCAGCATGCCCCACTTCGACACGTGACTTTCCTGCCCCAAACCCAGTCACATGTATGTCATGTGAGGCACTCACCAACCAATTAGACATTAAAAATCCCCAAATCAAACTTGAATCCCTAGAATTACCCTTTCTGTCTCTCCCGAACCATCAGCCTCTCTCTCAAAGCATCTCTGTCACTTGAAGCCACCATCATCATCAACCATCTCTCAAGATCTTCAACCACTTCGAAGTCCCTGATCAGATGGAAGCAAGCTCTTTAACCAGTTCAAGCTTGGGGAAGAGAGCTCCATTGAGGTGCTACTGTGCTAAAAAACCAGTGTTAGTCGTTTTGTGGATAACAAACAGCCCTAGCAGAAGGTTTTATGGTTGTCCAAACTACTGGGTATTTCAATTTTAGTATTTTGTTTTACTGGGGTTCAATTTTTTTGTTTAAATTCTTCTTTGGTGGTGGAAGTTTATTTTTCAACTTTCTTGTGTTTCATTATTAAGTGCTTGGTTTGCATTTCAGGTTGGGCGAAAGTGTAAATTCTTCCAATGGTGTGATGATGAGATATGAGAATGTGGTAAGGTGCTTATCTCAGAGCAAAGGTAACGGATTATCAGCCTAGAGGCTGAGGTTGCAAGATGCTACAAGAGAGACAAGTTTTACACTGTGGTTTTGCCATTCTTACTGGTGATATATGGGATTTGTCCTTGTAATTGTATGTTTAGTTAGACAGGTAGTGGATGTTTAGTTAGGTAGTAAGTGGGAAGTGTGGAAGTGGTTATGTTTGGTTAGGTTGGTGGTGGAAGTGTATGTTTGGTTAACATGTTACATAGATGAGGGAGTTTCAATATCCTGTATAGGGCTTACAGTGTGTAAATTTTTTGGTTAGGTAGTTAGCATGGAAACATCTGCTGGTTTTTTTTTTTTGGTACCATTCCTGGAATGAAATGAAAATCCCTCACTAATTCTGTCATGTACATGGCATCATGATCATCAACAACCAAATAAAAATCTGGCATTTCTTAGTCCACGCTAGGCATTTTATACTACAGCCTGCTAATAGATGTGTACCCAAAGTCCCTACATATACCCTCTATCTCAACCTTGGATCATCTTTCAGGGTCACAATTATCAACTACATCTATTGCACCTCCCACATATTTTCTAGGATTCCCAGTAAAATGGCCACCATGATGCGTAGATATACTAAATACCTCATCCATTCTGCATGCAACATAACCCCAAAATCAATTAAACAATGCTAGTTACAGAACAAAACAATAGTTATTTAAGAAAACAACACTCATTTACCAACACAACACTTACTAAAATGGTTCACTCTGCATGCAACATACCCCCAAAACCAATAAAACAATGCTAGTTATAGAACAAAATATATATTATTTAGAACAAAATATATATTATATTTAACAAAGCAACACTCATACCTAATAAAATATTCTATTCTGCATGCAGACAACACAACATTTAATAAATTATTAGGTGATCACAACACTTAATCAAATATTTAAGTAACAATACAACACTTACTTCAATAGTTTTGTTGTACTAAAAGAAACATATGCATATTTATCAATATTTGAATTACACAAAAAACCCTCATACAATAACTCTCTTCAACAGGAGCACACAAGGAAAATAGGGAACACATGGGCCACAATGTGAACCATAAACAAACACATGTAGACAAGGACCAACAAATAGTCAAAAAGTTCAAATATACAAAAACATTGTGGCCCCTACTATGAAAATTCATTTTAAGCCAACAAGCATATTGTAAAGCTATAAATAAGGATAGAGAGAAGAGAGAGAAGACATTTTCACAAAGACAGAGGTCTCCCAGCTTTTATTTTCTCCACTATTTGAAAAGTGTGGGTATCAAGTGACAGAGATGGTGGTTTTGAGAGATGGTTGATGATGATGGTGGCTTCAAGTGATAGAGTTGGTTTAAGAGAGAGGCTGATGGTTCGAGAGAGAGGCTGATGGTGGCTTCAAGTTAGGGATTCAAGACTGATATGGGGATTTTTTAGTGTCTACGCGCCGGATTTGGTTGGTGAGTGCCTCACGTGACTGGGTTTGGGGCAAGAAAGCCACGTGTTGAAGTAGGGCATGCCACATGTAAAAAAAATAATATTATTTTATTTCTCCGTCAACCACATATGTTTTTTCTGTTTGTTGGCTGACAACAAGGACTTAAATGTCACGCGTTAATTGGTTTAGGGACTAAAAGTTGTGAAATTAAAATGTAGAGACCAAAATGAAAAAAAGCCAAAATGTAGGGACTAAAAGTGCATTTACACCTATTTTGTTTTGTTTTGACAAGACTCATTACATGAGTTTTTTTAAAAGATATTTGTTTGCATTTTTAAACTATTTATTTTGTTGAAAATAAATATGTGATGCATGAATTGCTTTACAACATAGAAATATACATAACTTGATTTTTAGCTACAATTAAATTTTCTTTTTCCATAAACTAGAATAATTTTTTATGTTCTTTAAAATGAGGGGTACAATAGTAATGTTATTATAAAATAATTTCATTTCATTCATTCTAATGTCACTTCCAAACAATGCACTTACATTTCATTTCATTCCATTCATTTCCATTCTTTTATTTATAACCCAAACAAGATTTTTAAATTTCATTCCATTCTATTCCATTCCTTTAATGATCATTCCATTTTATTTTCTTATAAACTCCCAAACAAACCCTTAAGGAAGCTTCCAAATTATCCTCAATTTCAATTTTTTTTAAGGGTGAGTTTGGTTCAACTTTTTATAAAAATGCATAATGAAAAAGTTAAGTTTTCAAAAAATGCATAATGAAAAAGTGCATTTTCAAAAAGTTGAGTGTTTGATAAAAATTGTTAAAAAGTGCTTTTTGAAAAAGCGAGTGTTTGGCTAGCACTTATAAAAGTAGCAATTTGAGGGATAAATTACAAAAAATGACAATGTATATATAAGGGAGTTTATTTCATACTTTTTTTTTTTTTTTTGGATGTGAGTTTGGTTCATACTTAAATCAACTACTTCATCATACTTAAATCAATTTTTTTTGTTTCTAAAAAAATTATTTTTTTTCTCACCAATATTAGCTAATAATAACCTACCACTTAAAATTTATTGTGAAAGTATTGTGATAAAAATTTATACTGATTTTAATTTTAACGTGCTATTAAATTTATGTTTTTCTCTTTCTAAAAAAATTATTTTTTTCACCAATATTAGCTAATAATAACATACCATTTAAGATTTATTGTGAAAATATTGTGATAAAAATTGATATTGATTTTAATTTTAACGTGCTATTAAAATTATTTTTTTCTCTTTCTAAAAAAATGATTTTTTTCTCACCAATATTAGCTAATAATAACCTACCACTTAAGATTTATTGTGAAAGTATTGTGAAAATATTATGATAAAAATTGATACTGATTTTAATTTGAACGTACCATTAAAATTATTTTTTTCTCTTTCTAAAAAAATTATTTTTTTTCACCAATATTAGCTAATAATAACCTACCATTTAAAATTTATTGTGAAAGTATTGTGAAAATATTGTGATACCATTTCCTATTTTCTCTTTTCTGCTCTTTGTTTTTCCCAGAACATTCCACAGACTCACAAAGCTCTCCTTCAGTCCTTTTTCCTCTCTTTTTTTTTCCCCCTTTTCTCTTAGCACATCGTCTGTAACACCCATGCAAGGGATTGATTTTTTTTTTTTCCTTAGCTGATTTGGGAATTTGTTATAGATTTTTTTATGTTTGATTTGGAAATTTGTTATTGAGAGGGCAGAGTAGAGAGATGAGATGAGAGGAATGAGGGACAGCGTGAGAACTGATGATTTAATCAAGGGTAATTTGGTAATTGTCGGAAGAGCCCAACAGATAACTTCAGAACGCGCATGGACTTTTTGTTTATGGACCTCTAGAGCTCCATAATTGGCTTGCGCGTTTTATGCCTCGGCCCAAAACGCAACTTTTACCAAAAACTTGCGTTTATGCTGAACCAAACGTGCGTTTATGTCCAGCTTTCTTTAAAATGTGCGTTTTAGCCCCTAAAAGCTGAAACAAATGGGCAATAAGTCTAACTTCATATGGAATCCCAACATAACATCTGGTATATATAGGATTATCATGTCATTGTTTTAAACAAGATATACCTTGTCCAACTCAAAGGATTTTCATGCCATTGTGTCAAAGAATAAATACTTACTCCAAAACAAAAGAAAGAAAGAAAGAAAGAAAGAATAAATGAAGCAAGTAGGCAAGTAGGCAAGTAGGCAAGTAGGCAAGGCATATGATTGCTTGCCAACTTAGACTTAAATACTCCATAGTAACATTTCCTTTTTCCTTTTTACTTTTTATGTTTTTCTTTTCCTTTTGTGTTTCCAAACATGTCCACACTAGCATTAAATTTTCTCATTCATTTATAAGATTTATTTATGCATCTTGTTCCAGGTTATACATAAATGAAATTTTATCTCTTGTGTTATATTTAAATGATGAATTTTGAGCTGGAATTTACTCAAAATTTAACTTTGGAAATTACTAATACTTATTTATATTGTTTATGTTAACAAGAAAGGAAAATTCAGAAGTTCTATAGAATTTTATACATTTTTTATACTCAATACATACGCACACCCCTACATATATATGCACAAATGCGAGGCCATGCCATGCTCACAAGCACACACAATGATAGTGTAGCTTGAATAAGTGGTGCACCCAACGTGTGCCATATGTATTATGTCATACATAACAACCATAGAATAATATTCTAATCGCATGATTTCCATCTGTGATTAGCCTTTTATTGTCATGATTTCCATACGTTTATTTTTATTGTCTTGACATAAATGTGGTAGAATACCTGATGTGCATGTAATGTTGATAGTGGCGCACGATAGGCAGCTAGGACATGCATGGCATGCTGTGTGGTGCACTTTGACTCGTTCCATCTAGCAAACATACAGTTTGGCCAAATGCTCATTAGTTATTTATGCAAAATCAATGCGGCTTTAAAACATTACAGGATGCATATTCACCAACAGATAAAGAATTCCGAATTATGGATAAAAATTAACGTACCTGCAAGTGAGGGGACCTGCCTACACTGTCTGTTGTGGTGGCCTTGTAATTGGGCATATCTGTGGAAACCTTGAATAAGCCCAAAGCTGCACCAACATAAGAGCTCCTCCAATCTGCATCGCCTTCTTGTTCGATGCCTTACATAGGTGCCAGGAAAGCCAACTTAAGGCTGCACTACCCCAACTATACTTCTTTGCATCGCTGATTGGGTCGAAGAACTGTAGAGGCGTGATTGAGATCCATTGTACCGACTTGTCCATAAACAATAGGGACCCCAATCGAAGAAGTATATGATAGCGGGCAAATCACTACACTACGACATCCCTAGCATCCGTAGCTAGGAGATCTCTAAACTGTTCAGCAAACTAGTTGATTTTATCCTCTCCCCAGCAAGGACAGACTTGTTTTCATTGGGATGGGGTACCGAGGGTGGAGGAGTAAAACTCAGCAACTCCGTTCACACGTCCTTCCATGTCAAATTAGTCTTCCCAACCATCGACAAACCATCCACGGGAACCCCCAGCATCACCTCAATATCTTGTAAGGTGATACCCATTTCTTTATGAGGTAAGTGGAATGTGTGCATCTCCGGATGCCAATGCTCGACCAAAGCAATGATCAATGTGTGATCAACTGCCAAATCTAGGACATGGAAGAGCCCTTCTAAACTCGTCTCTTTGATATAACAGGTGATCCATGGGTCTAACCCGCTCTAGGGTAACGAAACGGATTAGTGTCGATACTTTAGTATGCTTAGCACTTGCTGCACACGAAAGAACATTGGGATCGGAAAGTGCATAATAAGATACAACAATATATGATGAAGATACATCAAGATATGATGGAGATAAGCAGCAATAAAACTCCTTAAAAGTGCTAGCGATATACTATGATGATTGAAAAAGGTAAATCAGTCCACCACTGAAAATGCAATATATAAATGGTTTTCCCAACAACATCCGTGGTATTACTGTTTTTATACAAGTCATCATCAATGTTAAAACCAAATGGTGATGTAGTTCCTTAAACATTACTATCTATAAATAAACATTTACAGGGGCTAGTGGCCAATGAAAACCATAGGCTAAGTCCCACTACACTAATTGGCAAGTGGTTAGCAACATTCTTTGAAGACTCTTTAATAAACTACTTCATCCATCTGCATCTTTTATGATCAAATTCCTATCTACGTAATTGAACTACATACAAATTCTTTGTTCAATTTTAGGAAATCAAGCAGCCAAGCACAGAGTTTCAGGTATCAGTTCCAATAAAAAAATACCAGGTTTTCAAGCTCAAGAACAGATTGTCAAAGTAGGTGTAAATAATCAAACAATAGTTCTGACCAAAATGAACACAAACTAGAGGTCTAAAGCTTAGAGAAGCCACTTCAAACTTTCATGATACAAAACTCATAACAACCTTTCAAGTTGGGGTAGGCCCAAATTCTAGTTTTGTGATAAATTCCCTTCCCATTGAATCTTCTAATTCCCTCCAATTTTTCAATGTAAGATATGTAGCATTTAAAATCAAAGGAAATCTATGTGTTACACTTTCTGCTAAGAATGAGAGGGAATTGGAGGATTCAATTGAAGGGGATCATTCAGCATCAAAATAATAACCAAATGGAGGAGTTTGGTGGAACTATGTACCTGACTGTTGGTGGGGCTCGCCTATAGCGAAGTGGATCGATGATTAGCTTACCACTTCAAGAGTCTAACATCTTTGGGTCCATAGTCCACGTCTGACAATGGCTACATATCTGACACGAATGCCGTGATGTTAATAAACCATTGAGCCCAGCCAGACATTAATAAAATTAACCTGAGTACATCATCCTATCCATTCTTTTTTAACCTAGATGTTATAAAAATTTTACGAATACCCTAAACTTATGCATTATTATAACCAAGCTCGTCTTGATAATAAAAATAACATATTCAAACTTGGTTTGAGCTTAAATCAAGTCGACAAACAAAGTTTGGACTTGAGTTCATTAAAAATTCCAAAGCAATCTCAAGCATAAACACAAAATTAATATCAAGGTTAACATTAATCTACTAAGCTTGATATCACATAGAAGCTTAAGCTCTACATACTAATTAATCATACTTCATATCTCACTTTTGATTCTTCTTTAGCCATCATTCAAATTACAACTTTACATTCATTCATCATTTGCACAAATTATAATCTTCACAAAAAGGCAACATGATATTTCAAAAGCAACCATGTTACCATATGCTAAGTAACCATGTTACATATGCTAAGTTTTTTATACTAAAGTCCATATATTCTTCAAAAAATTAGAAATATGTTCCGCAAAAAACCTTTAATGTGCACCAAATTATACAACAAACAACTTGCATACAAAACAATCAAAAATAATAAAAATGTATTGGAAACAAAATTAAAAGACAATTGAGAGAATTTGAATAAAAAAAAGAGAAAAATTCCCATGAGCTTCCACAATTAAATAAAAGGGAAGAGATTGGCAGCTTTGAATTTGTCACTCATTTAATTTTGACACATATTGATTACACGTAACCATGTTAGAATTATGACTATATATAGCTGAAAGCGTCCACATCTCTTATGTTCCTCATATGATAATACTTCACATTTGACAACATTAAAAAAAACAGTCACAAGAAAGGTTTCTTATTTTGATGAACATAATCAATATATTAATGCATATGTAAAACAGATAAACAATTGGAGTATCAAAAAATTTCCTTCTATGGTATGCATGAAAGGTTTCTTATTTTGTTTACCCCACCAAATGTTACTCAACTTTTAGTTTAGTTCCCAACATAGTGAGTTACGTCGATCGAATACATCTATTGTATATGGGATTTTCTTAGCTACACCTTTGATGAGAGTTTCTTTACTTGTTGAAGACAATAATTTCTCTTTCCATATTTGGTTATTTTTAACACATGTAAGAACATGATTTTAATTAAAGTCATACCACACTTTTTATTTGAGCATTTTTTACTAATTGTTATTTGTGTTTGTGTGTAATGGTTATATGATTTAAATTGAAACATTTTTAAGGTTTTAAAAATTTTAAAATTATATGTTTTTTGGGATTGAAAGGTAGTGATCATAAGGTTTAACTTAAAATCACACAAAACCATCCAGTGGTCTTCTAATTCTATGGCATTGCTTGCTATCATTTATAAGGAGAATTGGTGTTCAAATTCCCTTCCCCCAACTTATCAACTTATCCAAAAAAATATTAAATTGTAAATTGTACCCTTCAAGCTAGTTTGGGATAATTTTGATTTTCTTCCCAAAAGTTTCAAAATTTTGATTCTCCACTAAAATTTTAAGCATTAGTATACCAACAACAAATACAAAAAACATTTATGTGATGCCATGTTGAACTTAGGTTAAACAACAACTCAAAAAATTGAAACTCGGATTAAAAACAACAACAACTAGGATTAAACACAACAACAACTAGGATTAACAACAACAACAACTCACACCTGAATTAAAAACCTAAAAAAATTGAACTTAGATTTTTGAAATTACCTTAATGCAGTTCTAATTCTTTGCTCAAACAGCAAATACGATAAAACCCACACCAGCTTTAACTCTGGTTTCTAAGGTTGATGGTGCGGGTTGCGGTGAGGGTTACGGTTAGGGTTTTCGGTTGCGTTTTGGTTTTAGGTAAGGTTTTAGTCTACTGATAATAGCAAAGGGCTTTGTCGCGATTGAGGGAGAAAGAAGAGGAGCTGGGCTATTGATCGGGAGAGACTGAGGGAGACAGAGAAGGCGCTTTGGAGACGTTACATTCAAATGCTGTTTTTATTTTGTTCAAAACTCGATTTTCCAATTATTGAGTTACTAACTTTCTAACTGGAATTTTTTAATTGGAAAAAGCCACGGTTGCTCGGCCAGCATGGCCAAAACATACCTATAACTCAATAATCATAAAATCAAGTTCCTTGGAACTCAATTTTATGATAATCGAGTGTAAAACTCGATCTTTTGAAAATCGAGTTTTAAAATAGGGACATAATACTTAATAGTTTCAAAACAGGGGCATTGGGCTGAGTATTTTTAAAAATAAGGGCAAAGGCCCATTTCCCCCTATTTTACTGTCTAAAAACATTTTACAATGAAACAAAATGCAACTTTTAGAGCATTCACATCAGTCTGTATATAATAGAAAAATGTGTACAATTTACACAGTTTTGCTTAAAAATGACCCACATAAGTCTGTGTACAATGTGTAAATTTATAAGTTTTCCACAGTAACCATGAAAAAAAACACTGACACTATTTATTTTGGATTTAGTTATTTATTATTTCTTTATGTATCTCGATGATGAAGGATGAGAGTGGACGATAGTTGTTGTATGTGAAGAAAAAGAAATGATTAAAAAAATTAAGAAAATTTGATATTTTGATGAAATGTACTATAAAATAGATAATCTGATGTGGGATTTTTTTTTTTTGGTGGCCAAAATTCAAAACTAACCCTTTAAGTTTCACATTTTGTCATTTCAATCTTCTAAGTTTGAGTTATGTCATTTCAATTCTTTAAGTTTCAAGTATAGTCAATTCAGTTCTCTGTTAGTCTTCTATTAAGTGTTGCCGTCTACTTACCAAAACGATGCCGTTTTGGATTTTTTTTTCTTAATTTTTAAAAAAAAGAAAAAAAAAAGAAACTAAAGGGCTAAGTGGAGGGATTTTTTTTTTCTAAATAACCAAATCCCTCAAACAATTTTATTAGTTAGCAAGGTTTCGAAACAAATTACCAATCTAACAAATCGAGTCTGGGGCACTCGATTTTGTTTTCCTAAATCGAGTTGGGAAGAGTCGAATTCCATGGAAATCGAGTCTCAGAGACTCGAATTCCATGGAAATCGAGTCTCAGAGACTCGATTTCCATGAGACCTAACGAACATTAGACTAGAACAAGAAAATACACCGAAGAATCACCAAATCAAAAGACCCAGACAAGAAAAACAACGAATGTGTTCGCTTGGAGCTTCGTCGCTGTTGCCGTTGCCGTTGTCGTCACCACCTGCTGGAACTGCTGGTTTATGTTTCTTCTTTGTTGGGTTTTGCCTTCTTCGTGTAGTTTGTATTTCTTCTTTGTTGAGTTTCGCCTTCTTCGTGGTTCTTCATTTGGGTTTTTTCGTCTGGTTTCCTCATGGAACTCAAGTGCGAAACACTCGATTTGACTAAAACTCGACTCTTCTCCGCTCGATTTCAAAGAGCAAAATTGAGTCATTTGGTCTCGATTTGTTAGATACCAAAATAGTTTGAAACCTTGGTTAACTAATAAAATAGTTTGGCTTTTATAGTTATTTTCAAAAAAAATCCTAAGTGGAACGATGTTGTTCCCCTAGCCCATTGAATATAAAAAAACATTCCCATCCCCACCCCCATCGATACGTAGCTGTGACCTGAGAAATTTGAGGGATTGTGGGAGAAAGAAAGAGGTGGTAAGAGAGAGACCAAGGGATTGGGAGAGGGGGAAAAGAGACCGAGAGGGAGAAGGAGAGATATCGCGGTGGCTCCGCTCCACTCTATCGGACTAGGGTCTACTCAGTGGCTCTGGCCAATACGGATTTGGGTAAGTTTTGAAAACAATAATTTTTTCTTTTCAATTTGAGTTGTGTTTGATTTAGGAAATTTTAAAACTCTTTTATTGTTCGTTATATTTGAGAAAGAAAGAAAAAAAAAATCATTTGGTGAATTTCTGGTTGAGGCTCAGTTCAATTAATTGATTTTTGATTGTTGAAGGAGTAGAATCCATACCCTTGGCTTGTTGTGGAAGTTGCTCTATGCTAAGGAACTAGAATTCCAAAGTGATTACCAATTGCAAGAGCTTAGAAAAGGCTTTGAACAGCAAAGTGAAGATGCAGTGGAAAGAAAAAGTGATTAAATAACGGTTTTTAGTTTTTTGAAAAAAAAAAAAAAAAATCTAAAACAATGTTGTTTTGGTTAGTAGATGGCAGCACTTAATAGATGACTAACTGAGTACTGAATTGATCATACTTAAAATTTAGAGGATTAAAATGACAAAACTCAAACTTAAAGGAATGAAACGAAAATTTTAGAGGGACAGTTTTGTATTTTGGCATTCATTTATTTTTTTTATTTTTTTTTTATTAATTTATAAACACAAATTCAAAAAGCCTATTTTTTAAATAAGGCGGGGGAGATTGAGGAGTCTTCTCGAGTACGCTGAAACAAATTCCCCCATATATACCAAAACCCATCTCTCTCGCTCGCTCGCTCTCTCTCTCTTTACCAATTTTTATTTTGGTTAGTTTAATTTTGTTGTTTTTCTGAGAATGGAATTGGACCCAGATGATGTGTTCAGAGACGACGAAGAAGACGCCGATAATGAATTCTATCGGGTATTTACATTTTCCCTCTTCATTTTTTACTGTGAGAGTTGGGTTTTGAGTTTTGATATAAATACTATTTTTTGGATCAGGAAAAGGAGTCCACCAAAGCGCTTCTGGTTTACCTTGTCGATGCTTCCCCCAAAATGTTCTCCACTTCTTGCCCTTCCGTGAGTTTCCTAACATGCCTCCCCCCATCAGTTTGATGATTCTGTGTTTCTCATTGTTGATTTTGGGAATTGTTGGGTGGCAGGGAGATCAA
This sequence comes from Quercus robur, assembly GCF_932294415.1. NCBI lineage: Eukaryota > Viridiplantae > Streptophyta > Magnoliopsida > Fagales > Fagaceae > Quercus > Quercus robur. Next base: position 15,468,503 of record NC_065543.1, on the reverse strand, counting down.
AAGGATGAAACTCATTTTCAGATTGCTGTTAGTTGTATCTCGCAGTCGCTGAAGACCCAGATCATTAATAGATCGTATGATGAAGTTGCTATTTGCTTCTTTAACACCGTAAGATAAAATGGTTCTGTTCAACTAAAATATGAATTTCTTGGCCATGATTTGCTTTTCTATTGCAATCTTTATGTTTTCAATAGCATGGCTGATGTAGGATAGAAGCTTTAGTGGGCTCTAATACCAAATTTGATGTAGGATCTTTAGGAATAAAAGGAAGCACGGTCATTTATTTAGGGTGTCGTACCCGTGTCGTATTCGTGCCATATCAGTGTCCGTACTGTTGTTTTATGGTATAATTTTTCAAAAATTGCTCGTGTTACCGTGTCGTACCGGTGTCCATACCCATACCTGTATTTGTGTCAATGCTTCCTTATTCAGCACTAAATTAGGGTTCTTGATGAGATCTTGAAGGGTTCTCTCTTCAAATAGGGTTTGATGTTTAAGGGTTTAGGTAATAAAAATATTTAATCATAAATGAGTTTGATGGCTGTTTGGTGATAAAATAGAGAATATAACAATAAACTAAGAAAGATAGACCCTAAGCAATCTTGACTATGTTTCCTAAACAATCATACTTAGGAAGGAGAAGGAAATCATGCCTTAAAAACTTAATAAACTCTAGGACTCATTTTAATAACTATTAAAGCAAACAGAAAAAGGACTTTGAAAATAGAATAGACTCGTAGGCCTCTTATCAGGCTACCTTATTTTAGTAAAACTTTATTAAAACTGAACCTACAAATTTCTAACCTAAATAAACTTAATGCTAAGACTCAGTAATAATTAAAGGGACCTATGAAAGGTGCCAAGAAGGCCCCACATTGAAACTGGACTGTAATTCTTGGATCTTTTGGTATTTAATCTACATTTCGCTCAATGGAGGCAAGTTGGTCATTCATTTAAGAGTAGAGAGATGATTTTCCTCTTTGAAAATTCTAAGATGTCAATAGCATGAGTGTGGCACTATCACTGGACAAATGAGAAAAGAAGAAAAAAAGAAAGAAAAAGATGTGGGCATTTGGCACTATAAAAAAATATGGTTTTTTCACTCTTGCTCCGTACTTTGTATTGTAGCGTCTGCCATTGTGTATTTTTTTATAATCTCCATAATCACTTGCAAGTGAAAAATATCATTCCCACAGGGAGACATGTATTGATCATGTTTGTTCTCAATTACTCCTTTCTCAGGGGCACTTCTGTTGAGTTTGACTTCGGGTTTACACTAGGCTTGGTAGGTCAAGGCTGTATTTTTGTTATGAATCATTTGCATTGGGAAAAGAAGAATTTGCTGGACTGGAATGGTGTATTTGTATATAATGTTGCAGAGTGAGAGTATCTTGACAAGCCTTATACTTATAAATGAGTTTTTAATTTTAATCATATTTATATGTTCTAGACAAATCATAGCTTTAAAGTTATAAAGTTAGTACTTGGGTCCTAAACACACTCTGAACCCTATGACTTTTTCAGAAATGAGTATACTCTTAGATGGAGACTTGTGTGTTGTATAGTATATTTAACAGCTTCATAGAAGGCCTGATTTGATGCAGGGAATGTGAATGGGTTGCTGTTTAGGCTAGATTGAATTTGCTTATGAGAGTTGCTTAGAACAAATTGATAGGTGGTTAGGCACCTTTGCAAAGAACACTAAGGGTACGTTTGGTAACTGTTTTTTTTCCCTTATTTTCTGTTTTCAAAAATAATTTTCTATTTCTGAAACTAAAAAACTTGTTTGGCAACCCAAAATGGACAGAAAACAAAAACTGTTCTCAAAATTCAATTTGTAAAAGAAACTGAAAACATGCAAAAGGTTGTTTTCAGTTTCTAATTTTCAAAAGTTAGTGAAAACACGCATTTAATTTAATGAATCTGTCTCATTTAATGAGTTAGTATTAGAGTTCAAATCTTAGTAACAACATATTTTAGTATTTTCTATTTTTTATCTTCAAAAAACTTTTTTTTTTTTTTAATTTCAACTAACCAAACATGTTTTTGATTTAAAAAATACAAAATTTTTTTTCTTTATATTCCCAAAAACAAGTTTCTAAAAATAGAAAACAAAATCGGTTACCAAACATAACCTAAGTTTTCAGGGAAGAGCTCTCAAAAGCTCATTTTGTTCACAAACTAAAAGACCTCCTTTACAATGCTTATACATGGATATTTATAGCCTAGGAGTTAGTTATTGGCGATGACATCATCCATAACTAACTCACATTTATCACATGCTAGAATACAATTGTAACATATTAATCACATGCTATATTTAATATAGCACATGGCTTCTACTTCTAACAACTTCGTAAAATCTAGCATGTACATGTGCCTCTAACTAATTTTGCCTCCAATTTTCAAATATTACAATGCTGATGTGGATTTAGCTACAATAGCCATGTGGGATATGTGAAATACAGCCCTTAGGCTTTGCTGGCCTTGTGCTGTGTCACTCCCTTGTGCCATGTCACCATACCATGTCAACATCTTCCATGTATTGCAATAAACTCCTGCATCATAGTTTTCGTTTGCTTTGGATCTGCACTTGGCTTGTTTAGAATTAAGGCTTTTATTTTTTAAACAATATGATTTATTCTCTGTTGGGATCCTATTTTCTGAATTTTTTGCAGAGGGAAAAGAAAAATTTGCAGGAGTTAAATGGAGTTTTTATATTTAATGTTGCTGAAAGGGAGTATCTAGACAGGCCAACAGCAAGGCTTATAAAAGAATTTGATTGCATAGAGGGTAAGTTCTTGGCTGAATAATTTGTGTTTCATGCTGGTAATGGTGAATGTCATACTTTATTCGTGGCTTCTCTTTGTTGGATATACTATTTTTACATTCATATACAATTTGGATATAATGAGCCTATTTTTATGCTATTTGGATATTAATGAGCCCATTCACTACGTGCTTGTGTTTCCTACCAATGAAAAATAAAGAGCCTGTTCCAGTTGCCTTCTTATTCCCTTTTCAATCTTATTTCTCTTACAAAAGTGATCTTGGGTGCTTTTGTAATACACTGATTAAATAAATAAAACTTTTAAGAGATTACAAAGAATTTCCACGAAGAAAGAGCTTGAGGCCTTGAGGGTGTCAAAGCTTTTTAATCACTTTTAGTTTTTGTTGTCAGCTTGTTCCTGGTAATTGCTGCTTTTTTTTTTGACATAGTTGTTCAGTATAATATTATAAATATAAACCATCCGTGGATGTTGATGGAAAATATGTGAAATACTGATAAAAAATCCTTAAATATTTGTTTTAGTTCCTGGAGAAACAACTTATTATTAATGCAAATTTCTTTTCTACCGTTAATATTGATATTTTATAGATATAATCTTAGCTTTAAGGATAAAGTTTAGTGCTGCTTGCATTTCAATGAGTGGAGTTCTATTGACTGCGTGCCTCTTTGATGGAGTACTAAGGGCAAGCCTGGTTCTTGGAATGTTTTTCATGCAGAAAGGTTTATGAAAGAAATTGGGAGTCAGAATGGTATTATCTCTGGGACTCGAGAAAATTCTCTTTACAATGCTCTTTGGGTAGCACAAGCACTTCTGCGTAAAGGGTAATTCTACTTTGGTACTGCTGTTCATTTTTCTGTTGAACTTTCTTGTAGCTTGCCAAGTAAAAAAATTAATTTTGTCCTATGACTCCCCCTCTGTGAGTTTTGATAATACTTGTCAGATAACCTATCTCAGATCTGCAAAGACAGCTGATAAACGGATGCTTCTTTTTACAAATGAAGATGATCCTTTTGGGAATATCAAGGGAGCAACAAAAATAGATATGACAAGAACCACATTGCAGAGAGCTAAAGTACTTATTTGCACGCGCTTCATAGTTTAACGGTTTTCTTTAAAGGGATTTTAACCTTTTGAAAGTCACTGATACTTTCCTCTTCTCTCTCTCCCCACAGGATGCCCAAGATCTAGGCATCTCAATTGAACTTCTTCCCTTGAGTCAGCCTGATGAGGAGTTCAATGTTTCACTTTTCTTTGCTGTATGGACAGCTTATTTTGATTTATTGAGTTACTTTCTTGTCTGATTAGATTAGTTACATTGCTTACTACTTCAAACTTTATTTGTTACAGGATTTGATTGGATTAGAAGGGGATGACCTTGCTCAGTTTTTACCCTTAGTGGGAGAGAAGTATGCCTTCCTATCTAGTTTTTCTTAATGGTATTCCTTATGTGCTAATTATTGTTGCATACCACTAGTTATGCACTACCGTACAAAGCTTTTGAAATTGTGTTTTGACAGCATGATTTCACAATTTTAACTGAAATTGTGTTTTCAAAACATGTTTTCATCTGTGTCTCATACACAGTGTGTAACTATCACCACTCTTCCTTATGTGCAGTTTTCAGGACTACCACATATCATATTTGAAGTGGGGGAACTGATTGGTGCATTATGAATCTGACATTGCTTAAATTTCTTAAAGTTTTGATTTCTGAAGTCTGTTTGGCTTCTTTAAATTTGAAAAGAGTTATTGTTATGTGAAGTTGATGATATCTCAAGAGCTGTAGGAACATCAAGGTTTTAAGCAGAAAATGGTTTGACTCAAAGAAAGCTATAGAAAAGTTTAGATGAACATTGAGCATATATGTTGATAAAGAAATAATAATGAACATCAATATTTTTGAAAATAGTGCAATGTACTTTGAATGCAAAAGATTGTAATGTTTTTGACAATGGTGCAATGTACCTATTGAAGAACCATCATACTGAACTCCTTAGTCCTTACGCAACACTTAGCAACATAATTTCAATGTAAAAGAAAGAAAAAAAAAAATCAAATGTATGCCTGAAAGGCTGAAACATATCAATGCTTCTAGTGTTTTCTGCACCTTGTGATGCATAAATAATCATCAACTTCTGATAAGTATTAATCACGGTTATATTTGAAACAGTAATAGAAATGTGATTTTGTCATTCAAATTTATTCCTTCACAACATGCTACAATGATATAATCTCCAGGTCAGGTTTTTTTATATTGGGTTGAAGATTTTAGAGTATTCAATATTGATGCTGGAATTTATATTGTCAAGTTCCTTTTCCTAGTCTTAAGTATTTTCCCACTTTATGCCAAGAGTCTTGTAGCTCAATGGCACTCCCTCCTCTCCTTTATTAGGAGAACCAAGGTTTGGATCCCCCCTCCCCCATTATTCTAACTATAAAAAAAAAGTATATTCCCATAAAATATCTATATTCCAATTTCAGGTTGGAAGATATGAAGGATCAGCTGAGAAAGCGTATGTTCACGAAGCGCATAGTTAGAAAAATTGCATTTTCAATTGCTAATGGATTATCAATTGAACTGAATACATATGCTTTGATACGTCCCACTATTCCAGGTATGTGTCACCATTTTGTGATAAATTTTAGTTATTAAACAAGAAGTGAGTTTCTGCATATCACCTTGTATACACAGTTAATAACTGTGCTACCCTCGGTTTTGCAGGAGCAATTACCTGGCTTGATTCTGTTAGCAATTGTCCCTTGAAGGTGATACCACCCTATTAAATTTTCTTTTGATGGCATATACACACATAAATCTAGCTACATTGTAGTTTTGATGAGGCCCAAATAAATGACCATTGCTTGCACATCACACACATGCACACAAAAAGGTACATCTGCATGCCTCTTTAATGGGTGATACCAAAGAAGGTGATTGATATCTATCTTATTTGGAAAAGTTTGTTTGGTCATAATATTGCTTCTTTTGGGGTGCAGTCCTTATTTTCCCTATGTGGCTGATCTGTATAGAGGGGGAAAAAAAGTATTTGTGAGGGTGTTGGGAAGTCTATTTTTGAGGTTAAACTGGAATTTGGATCTCATGTGATCTATGTATTCAGTTCAACTGTCATTGGTGGAGCTTCTCTTCCTTTAGTTGATTCGGTAGATCATAGATTTTAGATTTTAATTCCTTAAGAGATTCTTGTGTATGCCCAATTAGAACTTGAGTATTTTTTCTCATTTAATCTTTTGTTAGTTATAGAAAAAAGAGTCTTGAATTGAGTGATTCTAGAAAGTTGATGATTAAGACCAACAAGTATTTTTTCTCATTTAATCTTTTTTTAGTTGTTGAAAAGAGTCTTGAATTGAGTGATTCTAGAAAGTTGATGATTAAGACCAACTGATGTGGATTTTGTGATTAGACTACACAAATGGGTGTTGGTGAGTGATTCTATGAAAACATCTCTAGAATGTTGGAAATTCTCAAATGCCCAGAAAGGATACTGTTTATTTTTTTCTTTTAATTTTTTTAAAAGGGTGGGTGGGTTCTGCTTATTAAAATGATTTTGATATGGTGTTTCATACTTTTTGCCTGTCATTTAATGTTTTTCATGTTTGTAGTAATGCTGTAACCCAGATTTTAATTAGTTCTATGTGTTGATCTTGCATAGGCTGAAAGATCTTTCATCTGTTCGGATACTGGTGCATTGGTGCAAGAACCTCTTAAACGCTACCAACCTTACAAAAAGTAAGTGGATTTTGCTTTTTCCATTATAATAGCATAATAGAAGTGCAGTGTTATAGATCTGTAGTATGTGATGTTATTTATTAATTCATCTCTGCTGCATTGCTCCTTGGCAATGATTAGTTAATTATGCCATTCTGAAGAAATGAAGGTATGCTTTAATAATCCTTTTGTTCTTTTTGAGAATGTGTGCTTCAATAATCTTATTATAGTGATTCTGATGCTTTTAGGTGTACATTTATGGTACAATAGTTCTGATTTATATCAGAATTCAGTTTAAACTTTAATTTTTGTTGTCAGGCTCTATTCAAAGCAACACTAGAAAATAGTTCTAGTTTAAGAAATAATAGATAGATATAATCAACATAGGGGTGTGATTTCCTGGATAAATAGTAGTGTTGTCAGTTTGCAGAGTAAAAGTAATAAATCAGATTGTGTTAGGTTTCTAATTTGAAATATACGTAGTAGCGTTGCAATTTCTAATTTCTCTATGTTAGATTTTTTTGAGCATTGTAATTTGCGTGATTGACTATACTGTTCTTATAGTATACCCCATGTACTTGGGATCCTTTTTCTGTCATTAATATAACTTCGTCACTTATCCCAAAAAAAAAAAAAAAAAAAAAATTTTAAAGCCTCATTGAGTTAGGGTCATAGCAGGGCTTCATTATAACTCAAACTAGATTGCTTAAAAGCCCTTGGATTGATGAGAAAAACTGCCTATGAATTTGCTATGGCAATATACATGTTACATAGGGGATTTTGAATTATTGACTGTAATGGAGGAGATTTGACTCAGCTGGAGAGAATAGAAGACCAAGACAGGGAGAGAAGACCCTTCTCCATCAGGGTTTGCTCAAACGCCTTTAAATTTCTATACTCCAAAGAAATCAATAGCCCCTAAAGTTATCCTAAACCTATCATAGCATTTAAATATGGTCTACTTATTCTCAGTCTAAACTATGGGATTGTTTGCAATATGCACCTGAACTCCAAAATATTTTGCAATCAACACTCTAATTTGAGATTAACATGCTCACTAATTTGCTAATATAGTGACTCATTTGCATCTAGGAGTTTGCATCTAGGGTTGGCTGGAGTCATTATCAGACCATTTGAATAATTCCACGTGAAATTTTATCATCAATCAAATTGTAAAGAATTATAATATTGTGCATATATAGACTACTAGGAGTAAACCCTAATCCTATCTGACTACGAAAACCCTAATTCTAATTCTAATTGAGGAAACCTAATTTTAAATGACTTGGGAAATCCCATTTATTGAATTACAAAAATACCCTTGGCTCTAGCTCAACTGACACCTTTTCTCCTTAAAATTTCTAGGTGGAGGGTTAGGTTGTGGGGGCAAGACCTGCTAGGTATGCATGTAACTTATGAATAAAAAATGGACAAAGTTTGTTTGGAGCCTTGAACTCCAACTACCAGTAGGAAGTGACATTAGTGGTTGTCATGTGCAATGCACACGACTCACTTAACCCAACCAACTAAGTGAGTCATGTGCATTGCACATGATGTGAAACATGTCATCTTTTGATTTGTGGTCAGAGCCGAAGGCTCCAAACCTGTTTGGAGCTAAACCTCTTCCATAAAAAAGGCTCTTGACTCTAGGAGTTATATAAAATTACTAATATACCTAACTAACTACATAGACTTGAGATATAATACAGGTGACCAATAAAAACACAATTGACTCCCAAAATTAAATGAAACTAAATTATAATATATATTTCTTTTTGCTTCCCAGATTAGGATAACCACATTTAAACCTGATATAAATATGATATTGAGTAAAAGGCTAATTAGTTATGCAATGTGTTTTAACTTTTAACGCTTCTAGTAGCATTCTGTAATCCCGCTGGTTCTGTTGGTAGCTCTCATGGCATCACTTTATTTTTTATGCAAATAGATACATTACATATTCTCTCTCTTTCTCTTGTAAATGCTGTCATGTTAGTTTTCTTCTTCAAATTTTGGTCTAACTTTTCCAATCTCTCTAGTGAGAATATTAAAATTTCAGTGGAGGAGCTATCAGAGATAAAAAGAATTTCTACTGGACATCTTCGTCTTCTAGGATTCAAGCCATTATGTTGCTTGAAAGATTATCATAACTTGAGGCCATCGACATTTATTTTTCCCAGTGATGAGGTTGCTTTTGTTCTGATCCTGTTATGGTACTGAAATATATGTTTTTTTTCTTGCTTGTGCTGCTTGTTTCTTTTTAGTTTATTGGTTGATTATTTGTTGTCAAACGCATATCACAATTCTATTGGTTGCTTATTTGATGATGTGGCTTGTGAGGTGCTCAGGTCATGGTTCAACAGATAGAACACACATTTATAAAATAGTCTATTATGAAAATAAATTTTTTGTTCAGATACATACTCCTAACTTTAGCGTTGCTGTCAGTTTGGTTCCTTTTCAAAACTTGTAATTGGTCTTTTGAATCTCAAATTTCTATCAGTGTGGCCTTTCCATTAGGATTTGTTAACTGTTGAATGTTAGGTGCCCCAAAATTATGCTAATTTTTTTTCTTCAAAAAATTAGAAAAAGATTAAAAAGAAAATAAATACAGAATAATCCAAAATTACTCTCTCTCTCTCAACCCTGCCTGTTACCTAGTCAGCACTAATGCCTCCCTCTTTGACAACTCATCATCCCTACTCTTAATCTGAAATCTCTCTTAAAAAATGTGGTTTGTGTATAGCCCTTTTTAATCTCAAAAGATCTCTCTCTCTCTCTCTCTCCACATGACAAATGCCATCACTACCATCCCTCTAGTCCCAAGACAAACCCAAAACCCCACAAAATTCATTTTCTAGAAACCCATGAATCGGAACACCAACCATTGTGAAATGCTGTCTACATTTTCCCTACACCTAAAATATACCACCACCAGCATCCAACCTCGTCGCTGGCCTGTGTTTCAAACCTAGAGATGGAAGGAAAATAGGAGAAAATCAAAGAAAAGGGGGAAAAATTGACATATCTTGTCTTCGACATAGAGGAAATCTAGTGAATGGTTGGTGATGGTACTGACAACAATCAGAGACAAAACAGTGGTGACTGAAACTGAAGGGGATCTTCTGAGCTCAGATGTGATGATTACAGTATAGGCTAATAGTGGTGGTTGTGGGGAATGGGCACAAAGGAAGAGAGAGAGAGAGAGAGAGAGAGAGAGAGTGGACAGGAGATGGTTTGAAGGGAAAAATGGGGTGGAAATTTTGGCAAACTATATTAAAAGGCTAATATATTAAAAGATGGAAAAATTACCAATACAACATGGTCATTTGGGGAAGTTAATTGTCAACATGCATCCTATCAAAAGGGCCAAATTGACAGCGATTCATATGTTATTGGGGGTTAATTGCAAGTCTTGAAACTTGGGCAAGCAATTAACATATAACTATGATGTTCCCAGTTCCCTTCTTCTTCTTGTCCTCGCTGGTCGGAAAACATTTATAATTATATCGATTCTTTACTTAGCATAGATGTGATACTTTGTGCTGTGATTAGTGATATAATAGCAACACTAACACAGTGTATATGTATGCCGTTATATGAATGATGTTTATGTATCTTGAAATTTGCATAATGTGCTTTCCATGTGAACCTTCTGCAACCAACAGTGCTGTGAGCTTTTCTTACTCTGGTTCTTGGACAATTTTTTTTTGTCGTTTATGACGGATGGCTCTGTTGTTGGTTTTTTTTTTTTTTTTTGTTACAGGAAGTGTTCGGTAGTACTTGCATTTTCATTGCCCTGCACAGATCGATGTTACGGCTCGAGCGGTTAGTACTTATAACATACAATGTTCTATACTACGGCAGTATAATTTTTCTAACTTTGACCACTATCTATTATATAGATTTGTTGTGGTTCTTGATATATTGTTGTTGACATCTTTTATATATGTTAGTCATGAAATTTTGTTCTCAGTGTGGTTGACATTTTACAACTGGATGATGCATTTTCCTTATTTTTTTCTTTAATAACATTTTATTAGCATGCCACATGCAACCGTGCAAACTTGATGCATTCTTGATTGCCTAGCTGTTTATTTGACTTGAGTTGTATTACAACTTGTTGATTAACTACTTAAAAGATTGGTGTTGGATGGTATTGAAGTTAGAATCCATCACAAGTTATCGTGCACTACAACTTTTGAGGTTTTTATCGTTTCCAGATTTGCAGTTGCATTTTACGGCAGTTCTTCTCATCCTCAACTGGTTGCCCTTATTGCTCAAGTAAGTTGTAAATACTTTCAGAGGATTTTTATATTGATGTATATTTTTCTAAAATCAGTAACATTCGACCTGTACATCATACTTTGCAGTTACTTTCATTGTTAACTGGTACCCGTTATTGCTCTATATGACCTGTTATTGCTCAATTATATTTAATTTTCTACACTACGTCAGTGTCTTTGAATCCTCTAAATCAATATGGCATTGGAATATTTAGTTATCAGCATCATTTATTAACAATGGTCACAGCTGCAAAACCGTCTCAATTGCATTCTTCCTTCCTGGTTTTTCTCGTTCACTTCAAAATTTTGGTCAGAATTATTTGAGTTGAAATATTCTTTTGTTACGCATTATCTTCTTGATATAAGCATTCTTTTCTATAGCTCAGTAATAATCGACTTGGTACATTATCCTCATTTTTAATGGTTCTAAACTTTGATATTGCAAGCCAAATAAAACATCATCAGGCAACTGACAGCAGTCATTATCATCCATTAGAAAAGCATTAGCCCTTGTGACTAAGCACAGTTGCAACCAAACAACCAGCTTTTGATAAGTGATGAGATTTTATTGAATGGAAGGGATACTTCTGAGAGAGAAAATCTATAAAATTTACAGCTGAATGCATGTCTTTTATGCCAATGGTGTGGGATAACTCAAACAATGATCTTAAAAATGCTGATTTCAACTTTATGACTGAGAGTCCACTGATGCAAAAGAAAAGTTTGATGCTTCATAAAAAGAGAGAAAATTGAGAGAGAGAGAGAGAGAGAGAGAGAGATCTCAGATGCCATTTCTGATCACAAAGGAAATTCTCATACAATCATAAAGTGAGATTACAATGGTGAACCTTCACTATTTATAAACCAGGGATTTGGTTATGCTGACCTCATGTGGACTCATCCCTATCTAACTAACAAACTATAGTTGGCACTAACTACTACAACAATTAACCACATATCTAAAACTGTTAACATGTCTAAAACAATCATGTTTAAAAGAAAGTACAAGAAGTAATTCCCCACACGTGGAATACTTGACCATGTCACCATGCATGTGGAATTTCCATGTTGAAATTCCTTACGTTAGAGGATTCCCCCTCTAAAATGAAATAGCACATTCTTCCTTAAATGCTACAAGTAGTATAGAAAATGTTGGTTCTCAGCCAATCTTACTTGGTTTCAAGATTTGGTACAAGGGGAGTCTTCTTCATCATAAGTGCTAAGTCTTCTTCATTACCTATAAAAAAAAGTGCTAAGTGTCCGTTTGGGAACAACTTATTTAGTTTTTTGCTGAAAGTGTGTTGAAATATACTTGTACTTAGAAAAAGTGAGAAAGTAAGAAAAAGTAAGGTTTTAAAAAGCTGTACATAGAAGCTAAAAAGCAATAAGCTAGCTTATAAGCTATACCCAAACACACACCACACCAAGCTAGCTAAGTCCTCTTCAACTTCAAAATATCCTCCAATTTCTTCACTTTTGATGCTGATTATAAATAGGTGACTCAATTTCCTTCCTCGTCTCCTCTATCTCCTCCAACAAGATGCTTTATTGCAGTTTCCCGTTGTTTTTTGTACTACCCAAAGATAGGTGACCAGGTTCACCACACTTACAAGTTACATCACTTGAAGCTTACCCATTAGGGCTGTCTTTTAGCAACCACATTTTTGGGATTTGGCTGGTTGGATGAAGGCACAAGAAACTTAGTGGTTCTTGCTTGTTTCTCATGAAGATTACCACCTATACCATCAGTTGAAGTCAAAGAATCAGCCTTGAAGTAGTTTTGAACATGCTTTCCATGCCTGGAAAAACTTCGATTTTGTTGCTTCTCCACCAATAAGGCTTGGTTATGAGGCTTGTAAATAGTTGAAAGCCAGTGTAACACGAGGATACCTTGCATGGATGGCTTTAAACCATTGAGTTACCTTGCCACCACTTGCTCTTCGTATCAAAGTCTTTCACCTCATTATTGTTCCTTTGTGTCCCAACTATCTTCAGTTCATATTCCTTAATAGTGTACATGATGCTCTTACTGAACCTAGGTGGAAAGATGCTATGATTGAGGAAATGACGGTAATGCATAAAAACATTACTTGGGAATTGGTCCAGTTTCCTAAAGATATAAAGACAATGGGTTGCAAATGGGTATATACAATTAAGCAAAAGGCTGCTGGGTCTATAAAGAGGTAAAAGACTAAACTGGTTGCAAAGGTGCACTCAGCCCTATGGGATTGACTATCAAGAGACATTTGCTCTTGTGGCTGAGATGAATTCCAAACATATCCTTATGTCATAAGCAGCCAATTTGAACTGGACACTTTATCAACTTTACGTAAAAGAATCCTTCCTCCATGGTGATTTAGAAGGAGGTTTATATGGATGTTCCTCCAAGTTCTAGGAGTATTTCAACTTACAAGAAGGTATACAGCTGAAGAGATCATTGTATGGATTGAAATAATCTCACATGGCTTAACGGTTTAGTTGCATCATGTGAGCCTATGGATACATGCAAACACAGAGTAATCACACTTTTCTTAATCAAGCACTCACCTCTAGGTAAGGTTATTGCTCTTATTGATTATGTTGATGATATGGTGGTAACAGGGAATGATCTTGAGGAAGTAAAATAATTTAAAAGGAAATTTAGCTAGGGAGTTTGAAATCGAGGACCTTGGAGACTTGAAATATTTTATAGGAAAATGGCAAAATCTAAACAAGGTATATTCATATCCTAGTGGAAATATGTACTTGATCTTTTATAAGAAACAAGAATGCTTGGTTGCAAGGTTAGAAATACCCTGATAGAGCAAAATCATAAATTGGATGAAGATCCAAAGGGTGTATTGGCCAATAAAGGGAGATACCAACACCTAGTCGGGAGATTGATTTGTCTGTTCTCACACATGTCCAGATTTGCTTATTTTGTTAGTGTGGTTAGCCAGTTTATTCATGCACCTTGAGTTTCCATATGGATGTTGTTTACTGTATCCTTTGATATATGAAGTCAAGTCTTAGTTGAGGATTACTTTTCTCCAATCATCCTCACTTATTAGCGGAATCCTATACAGATGCGGTTTGGGTAGACTATTTCAGAATCCAATATAGCAGGACTAGTGCAGCACTAGGTTGAATTTCGTGCAATAGATCTTGGTATATTTGTGAACTTTGAGTGAAGATGGTGTTGTTAGAGTTGGGGTTTAATACACAAGAACCTATGCTATATTGTGACAACAAGGTACTTATTAATATTGCTTGCACTACTATACAATATGATAGGACTAAACATGTTGAGATTTACGGTCATTTCTTCAAGGAGAAGCTGGATGATGCCATTATCTATACTAAATTAGAACCTATCAAAAAAAATCTATACTTAATTTGTGAAAACAGAAAAGCAACCAGCAAATATTTAAATTAAAGGTAGTCTCGAGTATAGCTTTTATACGATTCTAAGCAGGCTGGGCATGTGCAATATCTATTCCTCAGCTTAAGGGGGAGTGTTGGAATATAGTCTAGATAGAATTTGAATTTGTAATTTTTAACCCTTGTGTATGTATATTCGTAATTTGCATATTATTGTTTGTGTATAATAAAGTCGTTGTTAAAGTTAGTAGAATTAACCTTACACATTTTTTCCAAAATACAATAGAAGCTGTCACTCGCCACCGTTGGGATGCCACCTCTTCCATTAGTCCGTCACCGCTGCCTGGGCCATATAGTTGCTTCTTGCCTTGACACTCTCACTCATAGCAATCAGGTTAAAAGCCTCTTTGAGTGGTCGTTGACGATGTCTTTAAGTGTATCAAATGTCTTGTACTCGCAGTTAGGTCGTGAGCTTATACCAAGAATAGATTTAAAATTAAAAACAAGAGATATTTCCTTGTTGAGCACGTGGATTTGGCCTCCAGTCAACCTTATTACTAGCTGGTTAGAGCCAAGCCATGCAGCTCAGCAACTCAAGCCATGGTCTTGTAGCCCAATTTAAAAAAAATTAGCACATGCCTATGTTGGAACTCCCGCCAAGTGTTCACTGCTCCTGCACCGGCTCATGGTTGACTTTCTGGCATATTTACTATCTTCTTCTCTAGAATAGTTGAATTCAACTTGAATTTCTATTACTTCAAATCCAGCATGACATGTGTCAAGAAGTGTAGTACCCTGACCCATCAAATAAAGGCTATTCACTCCTGTTTTGGCTAATTCAATGTAACCATATAAAGGAAATCCCCTATAGACCAGACAGATGACCTTCACTCCGGGCTGGAAATGATCCATTGAATAAAGGGAACTCCACATCTGGAGAGGATACAACATATTGAAATCATATTTCTATGCTAGTGCTGATTAATAAAATTTATGGTGGGAGGCTGCCACACTCGTCACCTCCAACAGACAGTTAGACAGTTGGCATGATTAATAAAATTCCATTTAAACTTTCTCAATGGTCTGGTGCTAATTCCAGCCAACACTAGGTTTCTAATTCCTAGGTTCTGCTTTCTTGCTTGGTGCCTATTTTAAGTAAGCCTAGGTGCTGATTCCTAGGTTAGTTTTATTTTTTGGTTCTTCAATTTTGTTGTTGTATCTATTTTGGTTTTTTCCTGCATCAAAGGTCCTTAGAGAGATCACTAATTCATTTCTTAGAAGGCTATATGGAAAGAAAAGGTACCAATAAAGTTAACATTCTTTGTATGGATTGTGTCTTCGGGAAAATTCTCACGATGGATAATCAAATTAAGCAAGGAATGGTTATTGTAGATTATTATTGTATGTGTAAGTGTAACTAAAGCAGTGATTATATGGATAGTTTGTTATTTCATTGTCCAATTGCTATGGAGTTTAGGTATTGTCTTTGTGCTATTTGATGTTAGATGGATGATGCCTAAATCAGTGCAGAGGTAGCTTCAATATTGGAGAAAGAGACCAAGTTCTTTCAGATATGAGAGTTTGGAATTTAGTACAATTATGTCTCATGTGGACCTTTTGGAAGGAGAAACAAAAGAACTTTTGAGGGTGAGGAGTTATCAGTTGTGAGATTTTTATTCCATTGCTCAATGTGATCTCCCTCAAATCAGTTGTTAAGCAATGAGTTACACCATCTAATATTGTAGACTTCTTGGATTCTTTATATGTTCGAGATGTTTTATGGGGGATGGTTGAGTATTGCGCCAGCAAACTATATATTGATTTGTACTCTTTGTAAATGATCAATACAATTATTCATTGCTTATTTGAAAAAAAAATAAGGGTTTGCTTTTCATAATGGAGGAAACTAGTTTCTGGTTCTCAGTCATCTTTTTTCTCTAAGTACTAGTTCAAATTACAAAATAAAGTGAGCTGATTTCAAATTTCAAGTGGATTGTAATATTAATTTTGTTTATTTTATTAAATTTGACATTGTGTTAGTTTTACTTTTTTGGTTAGCCTTACCAATTTCCTGAAAAATTCTCAGAAAGAAATTATCAGCCATGGTGGTCAGGTTGAGCCGCCAGGAATGCACATGATATATCTTCCATACTCTGAAGACATCAGACATGTTGAAGAGGTAAGAGAAATAATTGAGCTGGTTAGTTGACTTCTATTAACATATCAGTAATAAATACAGCGACTTCTTGCAGCTTTATTCAGATTCAAATGGTGCTGCACCAAAAGCAACTGATGATCAAATTGAGAAGGCTACTGCTTTAATGAAACGTATCGATTTGAAAGATTTTTCAGTATGCCAATTTTCTAACCCTGGTATGTTGCGTAATTGCATTGCAGTTCTGTAACTTTAAAAAAGAAAATAATATTCAAGGTTTATTATTTTATTTCCTAATAGCTGGTTGTCATGTAACTACCTTTCAGGTCTTAATTTAAATTGAATATCACTTGAAAGGAAATTCTCATTGTTCTAATAAATGTGTTAGACCTGCAAGTCTGATTGGTTCAAATATGAACAAGGAGATTGATCCTGTCCACACCACAGAGTATCCTATAAAAATTGATCAAAATCAAAGGACTAGAGGTTCAACTGCCAAAACCGGTTTTGACCTGTTTCTTACTTACCAAAAACTTTTTAGCTTACCAAAAAGAAAGAAAAGCAAGCTTACATGCATTACTTCTTTTACTGAGGGAGTGAATGGGCCAAGTAACAATCACAACATTGGACTAAAGATTTTTAGGCCTATACAAAACCTAGCCTAAATGTATTCTTGATGGATAGTGATTTATATAGAGGTAGAAGCATAATATCTTTTATTTTTTCAATGTTGGGCTTTTGATAATTCTTTTCTCACAAGCTTGTGACACACAGGATTCAAAGCAATATGAATCACTGCTTGATTGTTACAATACATAGTCAAAGGTAGCTATGCATTAAGCTTTAATTTTGTAATTAGATGTTTAATCCACATAAGCACATAAGATGCATGAGCCATGGCTCTATACTGAACCTCCGAACTGCTGTGGAACATAACACTGCTTCTTACTTTTGCAAGTAATCAAGTTTCCCACTAAGGTGCAATATCTAGTAGTTGATCTTCTATCTGAGGGGGATCATGCCCAATCTGAATCAGCAAAGAAGTCCACAATTGGTGTGTGCTTTCAGATACTTCACAATCCAAAGAGCCACCTAATGTGGATGACAAGGAGCAGACAAACACTGACTTACCACACTCACTGCAAAAGATATATCTGAATGAGTAATTGTGAGATAATTCAACTTGCCAACTAGACATTGATATTTCTTAGGATTCTGTAACTTCTCCCTGTGATCCGCATGCAGTTGAACATTGGGGTCAATATGAGTCTCTACAGGTTTAAGCCTAACAATCTAGCTTCTTCCGAAAAATCCAATACACATTTCCTCAGAGACAAATTAATACCTTTTTTAGATTGTGCTACCTCAATACCCAATAAATACTATAAATTTCCTAGATCATTAGTTTATAATGAAATTTGGAGGAACTCTATCATTTCTGCAATTCCCTTTTTATCATCACCTGTGATAATTATATCATCAATATTAATTTTTTTTTTAAAAATTGAGAAACAAGGGTATCTGAATCTCTTTGAGTACTTGAGTATTCCTTGGGTGTGTGCAATTCCCCCTCCCACACACACCTGTTTCATGGAGAAATCCCTTGGATGTCTCCCCAAGTTGCCAAATAGAGGTTTCACACGTAGGACCTCATGGATGTTATGAAGCCTTATGAACCACCAAGCTAACAACCCCTTGGGGTTTCATCAATATAAACTATTAATAAGATCTTCCTCTTAGAAGTGGAAGTGAGGACGGAATGATTAGACTGGCAGCAGTAAAGCCCAAACCGGACTAATGTTTCACTAAATCTGCCAAACCAAGCTCTAGGAGACTATTTAAGGCCTTAGATAGCTTTACTTAATCTACACATCTTAGAAGACCCCTGAGCAACAAACCTTGATGTTTTCTCCATGTACAATTCCTCTTGCAAATCACCATGTAAGAAGGCGTTTTTGACATCCAACTGAAACAAAGGACAACCAAGATTAGCAGCCAGTGATATGAGTTAGCTTCAAGGAAGGTGACACTAACAAAATGAAACAAAGGCCAACCAAGATTAGTTTCAAGGAAGGTGGCATCAACACTCACAAAATGATGACGAAATATAGGAGAATAACTAGTACCATTTTTGTGTACGTGAATACCCAAGAAAAATACACTTAAAGAGAGCGAGGATTGAGTTTGGCACTGCCAGGGCCTAAAGCTATGATCAAAGTAAACACACCCAAAAATCTTAGGTGATAATTGGAATAAGGGTTTATCAAGGGACAAAGCAGTAAAAGGGATTTGACCACAGAGGGCACTAGAGGGCATGTGATTGGTAAGATAACAAGTGGTTAGCACAACATCAATGCAATATGATTCATGAACATTCATATGAAGTAAGAGTGCCTGAGCCACTTCTAACAAATGTCGCAATATACGTTTTGCCACACTATACGTTTTGCCACACTATTGTTCTTTGGGGATGCCGTTGGGGACTTCTTTTAAGACAGCTTCGATATGGAATCCTATTTTGGAGAAAATGGAGAAGAAGTTATCTGGGTGGAAGCGTCTCTATTTATCTAAGGGTGGTAGGCTCATGTTACTTAAGAGTACCCTCTCAAGCCTCCCAACATACTTCTTATCTCTTTTTACTATTCCTAAAGCTGTGGCTGCTAGATTGGAAAGGATTCAAAGGAATTTTCTTTGGGGATCATTTGAGGGGAGTTTCAAATATCCTTTGGTGGCTTGGGAAAATGTGTGTTTACCCGTCAAGATGGGTGGTTTGGGGATTAGAAGTGTGGTGTCTTTTAATCAAGCTTTATTAGGGAAATGGTTGTGGAGATATGGGCATGAAGATACCCATCTTTGGCGGCGAGTTATCTCCACAAAATATGGTGAGGGCCAAGGGGGGTGGTGCTCTAAAGTGTGCAGGAGGACTCATGGGTGTGGCCTATGGAGAAGCATTAATGAAGGGTGGGATAGCTTCTCTAAGCATCTGTCTTTCGTAGTGGGTGAAGGCACTCGTATACGCTTTTGGCATGATAGGTGGATTGGTGATAATACTCTAAAAAATCTCTATCCTGATCTCTATATGTGTTCAGCGGTCAAGGATGCTTGTATCTCTGAGGTTTTGTGGATGCCAGATGGGGGTACTGTTAGAGTATGGGATTTAAGGTTCTATAGAGCTTTTGAAGATTGGGATTTAGCTGCTTCTTATTCTCTTCTCCAGCTTATCCAATCTCGCATTCCTCGGGGTGATAGGAGTGATACTCTTTGTTGGCGGTTGAAGGGTGATGGAAATTTTGACACCCGATCTTATTACCATGCGATTCGGGGTGCTTCGAATTCTTTGTTTCCTTGGAAGGGTGTTTGGAAACCAAAGATTCCTAGGCGAGTAGCGTTCTTTTTGTGGACAGCTACTCATGGTCGGATCCTCACTTTGGACAATCTAATGCTTAGGGGTCGTCCGTTGGCTACTTGGTGTTGTATGTGTTGTTGTGATGGGGAGTCAGTAGACCATCTTCTTCTTCACTGCCCTATTACTCATTCCCTTTGGACTTTTATGCTTCAGGCCTTTGGTATTCATTGGGTTATGCCAGGATCAGTGGCGGGTTTGTTATCTTGTTGGCATCAGTGGCTCGGGAAACATAATTCAGACATCTGGAATTTGGTTCTAGGGTGCTTAATGTGGATTGTGTGGTTGGAACGAAATCGTCGTTCCTTTGAGGATAATGAGAAGACTTTGGACGAGTTAAAAGTTTTATGCCAACGTAGTCTTTGGGAGTGGTCTCGTTGTTGGGGTTTTACTGAATGTTCTTCTCTATTTGAGTTTATGTCTTCTCTTAGCTTAGTTTCCTAATTTCTTGTTTTGCTGTGTTGTTTGTTTTTTTCCCCTTGTTCATCATCATGAACAACTTGTACTTTTCTTTTCTTTTCTTTTTTCTCTTTATTAATAAATTTCTGATTACCTATCAAAAAAAGAAATTGAGACAGAACAGTATGAAAGTATTCACGAGCATTATCAAAACTGAAAACATGAATTGAAGCATCAAATTGAGTCATTATTTCCATATAAAGTGATTTGAAAATAGAATACAACTCTGACATTCCTTCATAAGGTAAAGGTAAGTGACTTGAGAAGTCAACAAAATACCTAAATCCCAAAGGGGACTTCTATTGGAACCCAAATGTCTGAATGACCTAGTTGAAAAGGGCTACTAACATGAGTCTCACGTCTAGACACGTAGGGCACTATATGGTGCTTACTCAATTGAAATGCCTCACACTATAAGATTCAATTTGATGACATGCTGGAACTAACAGCTTCAAGGTCTTAAGAGAGGGATGACCTAGGCAACAATGCTACTGAAATGGAGAGACGAATGACTGAAGAGCCTTTGAATGAGAAGACTTATTAAAATCCATATAGTACAGACCATCAGACTCATGCCTGCCACCGATCTTCTTTAGACTGGGTGGCGGTTAGTTTTGCCAATGATCTATAGCTCAAATGGCACTTACTTAGAATGGGTGGCGGGTAGTTTGGGTTCAAAACCCACAAGGTTCAATGTGGCACGTGTAATTTAGCATTAAAAAAAAAATTATGCTGGTAATTTTGCAAGTTAACTTTGTTCAAATAGAAAAGGTTTAGTCAAAGTTCGTCTCACTGAGTCTGACTTCAATGTTTTGATTGTGATCACATTGAACTTCAAGTTATTTATTTATTTTTCCAAGTGTTCAAATCCATAAGAAGTGTCAGTGCATCTGTTAAGTGAAATTAACAAAAATAAGATATAACACTACCGGTAATTCTGATAGTTTAATGCATGAAATGCTATTTCTTTAATGTGTCTCTAATTATGTATGTGTCCCCCAACTTCTTTTATTTTTTACTGTGTGGATACAATCACTTTCTTCAAGACCTTTGTTAGGATTTGGTGCCCTTATCAATTGTCATCGAAGATGTACATTTCTTCTGAGAGAGTGAAACATGAAGCTGGATTTGATGCCTGTCTCTGGCTTGAGAATTCTTTTGGGATTCCCTCATGTTACAAAGTAATTTTTTTGCAGCCTTGCAGAGGCACTATGCAGTATTGCAGGCCTTGGCTTTGGAGGAGCCCGACATCCCAGAAACAATAGATGAAACCCTCCCTGATGAGGAAGGCATGGCTAAGTAAGGATGACTTTAATGTAACATGTTTTTCTGTATGATAATCTTGCTTCACTGCCAAAATAAAAGAAAAAAAAAATGAAACCAAAGAAAAATCCGTGACTCTTGCTTCCATATTTGCATTCATGACTGCAGACCAGGGGTAGTTAGTGCAGTAGAAGAATTCAAGCTTTCAGTCTACGGTGACAACTATGATGAGGAAAAGGAACTTGTGGGAAATGGAAAAGCAAGTGAGGCCTCCAAAAAACGAAAAGCTATTGCTGATAATGCGGTTAAGGAGTCTGCAAACTATGATTGGGATGACCTTGCAGACAATGGGAAGGTGAAATTGGAAGTCTATTTATTATCTTTACTTTATTCCTAGTGGTTTGTTCTGATCTAGAAAAGAAAAATCCACATTGTTTTTAATCATGTTTTTGCATGTGAAGTTGTTAGAATTGAGATTAGAATAGGTTGCACCTGACAAGAATTTGCACAAAATTACAACTGCTTTCATTTTAGAAATTCTGTTGATGAATATAAGAGTTTAGGCACCTTTGAGAGTTTATTTTGTCAAAAGTCAAGCTTTCTAGATTCTTTTTTGTTAAGGCTAATTGACAGAAAATTTCCTAATCATCATTCTTAATTATCCACCTAAATATGGGCTTGGTAAAAAATTCAAACATGTTAGCACGCCTATGAATTATTATTACTTCTAATATTTCAATGATTAGTCTGGATTATAAGAAATACCAAAAGGTGTTTTTTTTTTGGGGTGGGGGGGGGGGGGGGGGGTGGTGTAGGTTTGGGTTGACTTTTAGTTTCAGCTAAATTTGGTTAAGTGGTACCTGTGGAAAATGTGAAAAGCTAATATGAAGGATCTTGACATCTAGGTTTTGGGGCAGGTTTGAGAATTTGACTATCCACAACAAAAGAGAAAAAAACCCGAAATATTAAACCTTTAAAATCTAATGAATTTAAATGCCGGTAGATGATTGGTTTTAGGATTTACTCGGTGTTTTTGGATATTAATAAATTCTTTGTTCTGCAGTTGAAGGATTTGACGGTGGTGGAGTTGAAATACTACTTGACAGCACACAGCCTTCCTGTTGCTGGAAAGAAAGAGGCTTTGATCAGCAGGATATTAACTCACATGGGAAAGTAAGGAACTTAAGGCTAACTCAGTATATCTTTTGCAAAAGAGACTAAAGCTTTTTGGCAAAGACGGGTGATTATAGGACTTTGATAAGGATGGTATAACTTAGCTTGTGAAGATTTTGGGTTCAGACAAGAGTAGGAAGCTGTAACTGAATTGTTTTGTAGCCTATCATTTTGTGTAAGTATTGCTCGTGTAGCTGCTCAGTTTGTTACTTAACAGATGCCTTGTGTTTGTGCTTGTATTTTTCTGTATTTATTTGTTTTATAATTGAGTTCATTCCTCTGGAAAAAAAGTTTTTATACGCTTCTCATAGAACTTTACTGGTATATGCAATTTCTTTGGATTTTCAATTGATCAATGCCCCTTTGATATTTATAGATGTCATTAAACAAGTAATATTTGATTATTATCGAAGTCATATATACATTTATTTTCCATTAATTACAATTTTTTGAGGCAATCACATCTTGCCACCTCAATAAGTTACGAAAAAAGTTTTCTCTAAACTTATTTAGAGACAAAATGAGCTTGAAGTTTAGCGATAGATCAAAAATGTATTGAATAGAAAAATCAGGTAAAAGCAATATTTCTTTAATGGAAGAATAAGATAAAGAAGCCAAGGTAATTCCAAGGTAATTCCAAGTTATTGGTGATTTGGCTAAGTCTACTAATTACTGGTAAAACATTATTTGGACACATCGTACTCAAAATGTCTCTCACCGAAGTGTTTGTTGAGTGATTATTGATGACTACAAGGAGGTTCAATTCAACAAACAACCCTCTAATAAGCGCTTCGTTATGCGAAAAGGTTTGCATGTTACTTGATAGCTAACAACTAAGCAGAAAAGACTAACTTTAAACTGAATTTGTCGATTTCTCATGCTCATTTTAGTCTTGAATCGACAGGGTCAAGTCAAGGCTTTTACTTTATATCTACTACTGCCTATCCCT
This sequence comes from Quercus robur, assembly GCF_932294415.1. NCBI lineage: Eukaryota > Viridiplantae > Streptophyta > Magnoliopsida > Fagales > Fagaceae > Quercus > Quercus robur. The sequence continues at coordinate 15,444,936 of NC_065543.1, read as the reverse complement.
CCATCACTTCGAGAAACAAAAAAAGGTTGTCCACATATCTTACTAAATTGTCCGCCACTTGCTTGCCTTATGCCCTTAACAATTATTGAAGGCTAATTTACAAGCATCATTTCGAGCTTTTATGAATTTTGACCTTTACAAAATTAGGATGCCTTTTTCTAGTGGCCTCATTTATTATTGTTTCTTTTCTATTAAACTGGTAGGTACTACAGAACATATCTTGGAGGTATTGCGCTTTTGTTTTTGTTTTTGTTATTTTTGATTTTTGTTTCCTATTTTCCGGAAAGTGTATATATATATATATATATATATATTAATGCAACATTCCTATTATATTTTGTTGATCAATATACACGTAGACCTCACATGCACTTGAGAGTGAGATTATATTTATCTGATATGCTAATTATTGTTGTATACAGCTAGTTACACAGTTGTACACAACCTTTGAAATTTTGATTTCAAAATATGATATCAATTATAATTGTGAAATGGCTAAATCATGTTTTCACAATTTTAATTGAAATAAACACGGTTTTAGCTTGTGATGTGTGTGGTAATCATTGTTCTATTTGATATAGAAAATACTGCTAGTGCCTCTACCTTCCCTCCCCTTAAAAGTAATACTTGCATAACTGAAATATACAACATTGTAACATCATTCTCATATGTATATGTGGCTCATGTATGTGGACTCCATATACATGTGAAAGGAGTGTTGTATAAAATAGTTTTTATTGTTCTATTCAAAAAAAAAAAAAAAAAAAGTCCGTATAATTAACTTGTGCAAGATAATTTCAATTCTAACCTTCAACATTGTCTTTTTTTTTTTCTAAATTTTCTAAAAAAAAACTTCTATTTGTATAGGCTATTCAAGGTCAACAGCTTTCTTGCTTATGCGGCATTTCTTCGTCTTCTTTTTATTATTTTTTTTAAAATTTTTAATATAAAGAGTAAATTGAAAATTTTGAAATTCTTTTGTATGATTTGCCAATTCACTACCACAATATCAAGGAATTTGGCCTAAATTAGGTGGTTGGTAATGGATCCGTTGTTGTTTACTTTTCGATCAACAAAAGAGAGAAAAGATTTAAATTTTAGATGTTTCCATTAAAAATACTATAAAGTGCCAAGTATAGTTGAACGTCAAAGCTCTTATCTGTGATCTGCTGTTATCTACTTGTACCATTCTCTTGCTTTCTCCATACCTATTTTTCTGATTAAAACAAAATGCATGCTAAAAGCGTATAACGCGAAGTAGTTGAAGTTCATTACAACTTGAATGAAAATGATGGGAATATTTTAAAGAAACAAGGGACCTTGCCTTAAAAAAGTTCATCTTTTACTTTGAGAGTGCAAGGCACTCGGACAAGCAAATAAGAGGTACCACACACTTTGCAATCAGTTAGCGATTATTAGATAAACAGATTAAAAAAGATCCTTTTCTGATAGCAAATTAATAAAGATTAAGTCTCGGAATATGACACTTTAACACCTGAATTGGATGAGGAAGGTTCTTCTTAATTTTGAGTGCAACATTCCACCTAATAATAAGATTGAACATTGTAAGGCCAGACTTTAATTTATTCAGCTTTGCAGATCAATCATCAACCACATTATTGTTAGGACTAAATATTTATGGATAATACTAACAATGATATAATCTTTACGAAGTTTCCTATCTCTTTCCCATTCTTGTCTTGATATGTCCTTCGTTGTCCTGCTGCCTGTACTGGGTGTAAAATAGCTAATACTCGAACCTGGGTTGGATTAGTTTGAATTTGGATCTTAAACCTTGGCATGTATGGCCTGTGATTTTATAATGCAGGACCTAACTATGCTCTTCATGTTCGGGCGTTGACACTGGACACTTGTTTGAGTGGATAAAGCATAGACGTCCCACAAGCCTGATGAGACAATTACAATACTAAAATCCTAGAATTTTCAAATTCGAACAAGAGAAAGAACTACTTGAAATTGATTTGAAATTTTGAATGAGTAGGTATCTCATGTAATTGATATATGCATTATTTTTTCTCACAGTAATAGGGATGATGTATATATCAAATGTATAAAATAGTTATTGCACATTTGCACCTAAAGGAACGAGACCAAAATTTTAATTTTATGGGCCAAAGTATAAACCAAAATATTGTTAAAAATTAAGAATGCATAATATACTAATATTCAGAAATCAGAACTAAATATACTAGATATATAAAAATAAAAATAGTTTGCATTCAGTGTAAACAAAATATTAACAAAAGAAAATAGACACAGTTTGTTAGTTAGGTGAAATTTCCGTTCAAGGCAAGGCTGAAAGGATTTGAATTTCGAGGTTGGTTAATAGATAAGAACCAATCAAAGGGTTGTGTGAATCACTATGAGTGTTGCACTAATGCGGCCATTGTCATGTGCTTGGCACATAAAGTTGTATTCAGGGCATGACACTAGGTTTTGGTGTCCTTTAATAAGTCTTGCTTCACGAGTCTTTACAAAACATTCTCACTGGCATACTCCAATGGCATATGCGAAAGTCTAGTAATCTCTAAAACAACCTTCCCAATTTTACTTGTAACATGTGCTTGCTTCGTCTATAATTGTACTCCCTTTGAAATACAAGTTACTTTGACGTGTGACCCTCACCACTTCCAATACCCCCAATATTACATTTAAATTGTAAAGAATCTACTGAGGTGAGATTCTTTATTAAGTCTGGTACATATTGAACTTCAATCAAAGGATGAACTGTTCCATCATCCAATTTCAACTTGATTTTGTCTATTCCCACAATCTCACGAGTTTATTCAATACTTATGTTAATTGAACTATCATTCAACTTATCAAGGTTGTAAAATCATTCTCTATTGGGACACAAATTATAGGTATAAGTAGAATCTATTATCCCCCTTTTAAGTTATAACAAATAAGAAACCAATCAGTGCTAATTAAATTAGAATCACCGTCATTTCTATGTGTTACATTTGTCTTGCAATCTTTCATGGTTTTAGAATTTCAAAAAATACTGTGTAACTGTGTATAGTAGTCCTTGTACATGGAATTTTGTCTTTTAGAAAAAACATGAACTGACCTACACAAATCAGTTGACTTATGGCCGGTTAGTCCATCATAGACGGTGTGGTGCAGTTTGTAATTCCTCCAAATCAACCTTGTCGGCTCAGTGAAAAACTCTACCAGGCCTTACAACCCGTCAAACCACACTATATATGTTCACCCTTACTTGATACAAACATGTGAAAAGAAAGTAGAAAAGGCAAACATGTGAAGATCCTATACTGGTTATATCCTTTCCTTTTTTAGGGTATTACAAATGTAATTCAAATTCTTTACCAAATATGCAATGCAAAATAGTTTTCTAAATTACTGCATCATTTTGATCTAACTCATGTCAAAACAAACACTCTTTTATTTTAATTTTTATATTAAGTAAAGGGAGATTCGAATATATAAATTCTCCCAGAGAAGAATCAAATTCAAACAGTGTTATATATCCAGCCACATGTATGTTTGTTTATTTTCAAATTAAGTGAGACACATGGCTGTTGCTATTGGAACACGGCACTTTGAAAAGATATTTGAGATTGAAGGTAAAGTAAAGTACATGGCGTTGCATATTGCCTTTGGCTTTGGATATGATGTGGCCCTTGGTTTTGGGTTAATTAAGTTTAATTTGTTTAATTTCTATTTTCTTTTTTAGAACAAGAAAAGATAGAATTTGCGTGAATTCGTCACATATTTGACAAGGCTTTTACGGCTCCAATATGGAATTAAACTTGACCATTTTTTAAAATAAAAATGTTAACTTGGAAGAATGATTGTCCCTAGGGCATTTGACAAGATTGTGCTACTCCTTCCTTTTTTATTTATTTATTTATTTAATTTTTAAATTTTTACAAGACATAAATTCTATTCTAACCCAATTTAAGTATATATGTGTGTGAAGCTCTCTCCTAAAGACTTGAACCCTGACCCTTACCTCCCATACCTTACAAGCACTTATACTTGTAGAGTGACTATCGCATTAATAGTGCGTGATAGTAGATTCTGCTATTCCTAAAAAGCAAAGAAAACTAAAATGTGCTGTTTTTTCGGCTGCCTTAATTAGTTTCAACTTTCAACTCATTTTAGTTATTGGAATTCGACATTTAATGTAACGAACGTAAGTTTTAGTTTAAGTTTGTTCTTTTAGGAATTTCTTGAATTGTTTATTTCTTTGTGGTCCTTGCTTCATCTATATGTTCTTATTAGAAGCAATCAGACATTATTCAGTAGGAAGGCAAAAAATAAGTACATATATATAAATAAAAGATTCAATTAAACATATATAATTGAACATTAATAAAAATATTCCATAGCCGAGTGGTAAGGTAAGCATTTCTAGCCACAATCTTGGAAAGCCCCCAAGGATGAGTTCCAATAGAACAAGTGCCGTTAAACATATACAATTAATTGAACATTAATAAAAATACTCCATAGCCGAGTGGTAAGGTAAGCCTTTCTAGCCACAAACTTGGAAAGCCCCCAAGAATGTGTTCCAATAGAACAAGTGCCGAAAAATTGATAACCTATTCATTTCAGACTTTATTCTGTGTCAAGAATGACTAATCTAGGTATCCTATTCTTCTTTCTCAAAAAAAAAAAAAGGTATCCAATTCTTTATTGCTAATGACTTTTATATGGAGAGAGATTAATGTTGTCTCTTTTTATTTTTGGTTGGGATATGAAGACTACAACAGCTCATTCATATGGGCTCCTTGAATTTGACAGAAAGAAATTAAAAAGAAATTGTTTTTGTGGAATAGGTTAAATGGTATTGTTATCCATCAGACCACATGTCAATGATTCAAATAAACTTAATCAAAATCTAAAAAAGAACTTAATGATCAGAACTAAGAGTCTTGTATTTTAACCGACACTTTTTAGTATTTTCAACAAAGATATTTATAGTCCATTAAAAAAAAATTGAGATATTTAGAATTTAAATTCCTCATTTTCTAATTATCAAATTCCTCATTCCCTAATTATCGAATTAAAAAAAAGAAAAAAAATCAAAGAAAACATATCTCTTGTATGTAGTTGTTACACCAAGTCATCCATGTAACTATTCAACAAGTGAATATCATGTAATTTAATTTTATGTTAGAGTTGGTCTTCTCAATCTTTCGCATGATATCCATTCATTAAATTATTAAATCTTATAAAAGATACTTAATTCTTTAAATAATTCGATAGTTATAATGTATATGAGATGAGAGATTTAAATTATAAATGTTTTCATTAGAAACAATAGAAAATATCAGTTTAGGTATAAGACTTTGGCGTAAAAGACACTTTTCATTTGCGGGGGAAAAGGAATGGAAAACGAATAAATAGAAAGATGATGCTGGTCTATCGACCACCAAGATGAGCTTAAAGGCGTTTAATGATCAGTGGTATTTTCCTTTTTATGGTCCCCAGTCAGTCTTCATTCTTATTATTTATTAATATATAAAAGCAATCAAAGTTAAACAACGATATTATAAAGAATCATATAAAATCATATATAACACTGCGTGTGGACTATTTGAAGCCTCACCCTGCTTGAAACTCCACAGAGTTAGGTCCCGTGGATAATTTCCACTTGGGGCCAAAATTTCGGTTAGCTAGCTTCTCCAATCAATCTTTATCAATTGTAAAAAAAAAAGAAAAAAAAAAGGAGGATCAGCAATAAGTGGAAGACCCTGTCTGGACCTGATTAATTAATTAATTATAATATCACTTCTGCTGTGAGTAAGCAACAGTAACACCTGATAAACATACATGATAATTTCTATCAAATATCAATTATTTTATTATTACTTGAAGAGATTAATTTAAGGGTAGTTTAATTTTTTCTTTTCTTTACTTGGTAAGCAATACTAGAGTAGAGGGAGAGAGAGACAAGAGTGGAAACTCATAGAAAGGAGAAAGGGATCGAAAGGAATAAAATAATGGAGTAGTGATACTAAAGAAGAGAGAGCGTGGTGAGGATTGAGAATGATGGGGAAGTGAGCGTGGATAAGTGGGATGTAGTCTATGATACGAATGTCTTTATCTCATTTCTTTTAAACAATATTAAAGGCAAGAGGAGAAAAAAAATTTTAGTTTTTAGAGAAAAAAATTAGCAATTGAAAACTAACAAGTAACCGGGCTTTTGGTTAATTGATGGAAGAGATCAATACAGATTAATTGAGTTGTTATGCCAATTATACACGCACTTAGGATTCATAGTGAGTGCATGTCATATCTCACAGCTTACTTGAAGTTGACACTACATAGCATTATACTTTAAAAACTAATCTCAGCATAAAATTTTGTGACCCGTGATTAAGCTAGCTTGAGTCTATGGAAGAGTTCATATCTTAGTTCAATATTACTCTTAATTAATTGAGAGCAAAGGATGTTGAAATATTCATATGTAAGTGGTGTAATTAATTAAGTCATGAAGTTCCACGTTAAATAATATTTAACGAGAGTAATTAATTGGTTATATTACGCAAATTTATTAACTTCAACTTCTAAGTTAAGTGGTGTTCTTAAATGTATTAACCTATGGAAGCTACCAATTATGAAAGAATGATCCGCTCAAATATCCTCTGCCATATGAGGTTGGAACCATACAGTAAGGTTGCTTTGATTTCACGGTTTTATAAGCTATAATCATTATTGTCTGTACTTTTGAAGCTTTAGGTATTTATCTAAAAGAAGAAAATGAAGACAAAAAAGATATATCAATATTTGCGTCATATATATGAAAATGCCATATGATAAAAAAACACTATTATATATAGAAGCAAGTTTATGCTTCATGCTCACCACTCCTTCCCTCTCTCTCTAACACAAACACATACACGACCATAATCACGTACACAATGCCAATATTCTCCTCCCATGCACAACCCATAGGTAATAATAAATGCATAGCCTTACTATCTTTGCTCTTAAGCATGAAAATTCTATTGTTTTTGGGTTTAGCAAGTTCTCTTCCAACACCTTCACCATCCCATTTCTCCAAATTCTCAGACGCAGACATTTTTTCAGCTTGCAAGCGCACACCCCACAAAGCAGCTTGTGAATCCATGCTATCATCAACACTACTGAGTGCACTTCCTGAGACCCCAGAAGAGCTCTTTGACCATTCGGTCAAGTTTAGCATGGACCGAGCTTACTTAGCTCGAGCCCTTGCCTATAACCTTACCCTTAATTATGACAAATCCCGTAGCAACAACACAACCAGTGGAATGAATGACTGCCTCGAGTTGCTCGATGACACTCTAGACCAACTCACCAATGTTGTCAACAACAACAACAACAACAAGAAGCAAACACAAACCACCACTGATGACATCCAAACATGGCTTAGTGCTGCTTGTACCAATCAAGAAACTTGTCTCGAGAGCCTTGAAAATGATAAAATTGTGGTAGAGAAAGGTGTAATGGATTCTACAATCCAAAATTTGAGCCAACTCCTTAGCAACACACTAACACTCTACATGTCTAGTAAAACTTCAATTATACGTGGTGGGAATCGAAGATTGTTGTATGATGATTTTCCATCTTGGGTGTCGGTATCAGAAAGAAAGCTTTTACATGCTTCTATGGGGGAGATAGAAGTTAGTGCTGTGGTGGCTAAGGATGGAAGTGGGACACACAAGACTATAGGTGAGGCACTTGAGGCTTCCATGGAAGATGGGGGTAGGACTGTCATTCATGTACAAGCTGGTACTTATCATGAATACATTAAGATTCCAACCAAGCAAAAGAACGTCATGTTAGTTGGGGATGGAAAAGGCAAAACAGTTATTGCTGGTGATAGGAGCCATGGACGAGGCTGGACAACTTTCCTATCTGCCACTGTTGGTAAGATTTCTCTCTCTCTTATTGGTTAATTACATCACTATTCTTGTGTTAATTGTATAATATGGACGCGACAGACAAAACATGTGTTTATAATTGGTCACTTATCAATCTTGTGTCCCGTTTAGTACTCAATCTTGTGTTTTGTTAAGTTTTGTATAAATGCAAACAGTTTATTGTTGTGACTTCTCTAATTGAATATTCATTTTTGAAAGATGATTTTTATGTAAATTATGAATGAAAAATGACACCCTTCATTATTGTATAAAAGCTAGTAAAAATGAAAATCCTCTTTCAGAACGAAATATTTGTTATAAAAATAATGGTGTCAAAAGATATAAACTTATACGTTACATTTATACTAACTTTGGAAATTTGTCCATAATTTAAAGGAGCGTTATTTTGTGCAATTTTAAGGGAGGCTTCTATTCTTTATCATTTTCATTTCCTTTTTAATCTCTGTTAACTTTTAATTTTTTTATCCACGCTCATAGGAGCTGATAACTTTGAAGATAACTCAAGGCTTGCTCAATGCAACAACTTAAGAATCACATCATTCAAGTAATGTAATTCGTCTGTACTCTAAGATCACACCACTAATTAACTACTGATCACATCCTAGCTTGAAACTTCAAGCATTGAAATTAAGTTGGGTGAAGGGGCCATGATGTACGTCTGAGTTAAGAACTTAACATTATCTTGTGGACTTCGTAATTAATGTTATCCTCCTGGTTATGGCTTTTCCTTTTCCCATAAACTATTTCCGTCCAAATATATGTCAGTGATGTTATAGATTTTAGTTTTATTATATAATTCTTATAAATTAATATATCACTAATTACAAAAAGTTAATTCAAACATTGGTTTATTAGTTGTTGAAATGACTTTAATCACGTTAGTAGTAACAAGGCCTCTCCTAGGATTTTGACAAGGAAAAAAAAAAAAAAACCGCTTTAGCTACTCAGTTACATTTTACAAATGCCCTCTCTTGAGATCCATTTGGGCCTTCTGAAATTTTAGAATTTTTTAAAACCAAAAAAAGAAAAAGGAATGAAACATGGACAATTGAACCCAAAATAATGCCCATTCATTAGCCCATAGCCGGAGTCCATTTAGCTTTCCAACCTCCACTCACCGATCGGCGCCGTTCTGTCCAGATCAGTCATCCGAGTGCTCTTGTATCTCTCTCTGTGTTTATGTTTGAGATAGCATGTTAGTGTATATCAGTTTATGAGCTTTTGACTTTTGAGTCCATGAGATTTTGTATATATTTTGTTGTGTGGTCTACAACTTGCTGTTTATGTTATAATATTATATTTGGTGTTAAGATTAGTGCCATTTGTTTTGACAATTAATAGAGAATTTTGACATCGTTTGTATGTGTTTTGGACTTTTTTTTTGGGGAGAAAATATGTGTTTTGGACTTGTGAATTTCCACTATTAATGCTTTACTACTTACTAAAAAAAAGTTTTATTATTTGCATTTAAATTTACATTTAGTATCATTTATCTGAGATATATATATTATTTTGATAATAGTAATATGTATTCTTATTAATCAAGTATTGAAATTAATTCAAATTCATTTTAATTGTTTGGTTTTATTATAAATAATTTTAGTACCATATATATAAAAAAAGTAGGGTACAAATTAATTGAGTTAAAATTAGTTTATGATTTTTTTTATCTTATAAATATATGAGTTTGTTTTATATATTATCTCTATTATCATGTTAAGATATTAACTAGTTTTTAGTATAAGCGGATATCTAATTCTAAATTTCTTATTTAATGATAAAAGACTTTATTAGTTAAGTTAATTAAAACCTACTAAAACATATAATACCCAATAATTTTTTTTTTTTTAATACTATATTTAGCTTGATCCTCTTTAGAAAAAAAAATTTGATCTTGCAATTCGTTTTAACTTTAGTATTTTTTCCAAGAGCATGTTAACGGATGTCTTTAAGGTAATCATTAAAGAGAATAGAATTAATCCCACACATATTGGAAAGAAATAAAATAGAAAATTAATTGTTAAAATTTTTTTTATTGAATATGGTTCGACTGTATCTAAAATAAATTGGATCAACTACGTTGGAAATTTGACCTTAACGTTTGCTCTCAGGCCACTTAGTTACCGGACTAGATTCCAATATATAAAAAATAAATTTCCTACGTTTCTTTAAATTAAGTAGTGGCTTAAAGGTGGATTGCTATGGAGCTCTTGTAGCCACACGTTGGGTTATGGAAACCATGATCCAGCTCACAATATTCCCTGGATCATAAAATTGACATAAGCAAAAGTAATAGACATATGAGAAGATAAGATTGTTTAATGCACACATGCGTAAGGCTAAGGACGTTTTTACTCCCACATGCATGCCAATTAATATGCTATACATGTCTCTTTCAGCCGCCATGGGAGATGGATTTATAGCTCGAGACATTACATTTGTGAACAGTGCGGGTCCAGCCAAGCAACAAGCTGTTGCACTACGTGTAGGATCAGATAAGTCAGTAATCTTCAGATGTTCCATTTTGGGCTACCAAGACAGTCTCTACGCTCACTCTAAACGCCAATTCTATAGAGAAAACGATATCTATGGCACAGTAGATTTCATATTTGGAAACTCTGCCGTGGTTCTGCAAAACTGTAACATATATGTGAGGAAACCTTTGTCCGGACAGAACAATTTCATTACAGCACAAGGTCGGTCCAGCCCAGATCAAAACACTGGCATTTCTATCCACAATTGTAAGATACAAGCTGCATCAGACTTTGCTGGTGAGAAATCTAAGTTTGCTACATATCTTGGAAGACCATGGAAGCAATATTCTAGGACAGTAATCATGCAGTCTTTTCTGGATGACTTAATACACCCATCAGGATGGTCTCCTTGGTCTGGAAGCTTTGCACTAAAATCACTTTATTATGGCGAATATAAGAACTCAGGGCCTGGTTCTGCCACTTCTAGTAGGGTCAAGTGGTCTGGTTACCATGCTTCACTCACTTCCACTGAAGCTCAAACTTTCACTGTAGCTGGTTTTATTGCTGGACATCTTTGGTTGCCCTCCACTGGGGTATCTTTTGATTCTGGACTTCTTGGATGAACCATCTACTTATGAAAATTATTATTTCACATTCTCAATTTTCAAACTCTGTACACACCACTCACAGAGTGTGAACATCGGGTATTCATTTTCTACCTAATGTCCACATTTTGTGAGTGGCATATATGGAGTGTGAAAATTGAGAGTGAGACAATCATGATCCTTCTCCTTGAATAAGCCATTGCCTAAATGTGTTGGTTTTCAGTTGTTTTTGTTTTGTTTTTTTCTTTATGGTTTTCTTAAGAAATAAGCACACTTGCACATAAAACATGTGCTTGTATCTGCCAATGTGCTGTGTACTGTGTATAGATTTGTACTGTTTATAGATTTCAGCATCAAGCAAGATGACAATGTTGTGTAACCATATTTCCTTTTTTCTTATGGCTTTTCCTTAGAGACAAAAGAATATTTAAATCGAGTACTTATTGAAATGGATAATCAAAGCATATATACTGCATTCAAACAATCTCTGAGACAGAAAGTTTACTCACCGTACACATATCAAGAACTTTTAAATTTATAAATCAAACACAATTAATTAATAGCATTGTAGTTTATATATATAACCAACAAATATATCTTTAACTTGTTCAGAATACGTTAAAGATATATTTTGACGTGCTTTCAATCAATCCAAGCTAGATTCACATCATTCCCGACAATTGAAATATATATATATATATATATATATATAATGATGTGAATCTAGCTATATATATATATATATGATACATACACAATTTTTGGAAAGGGAAAATATAAATATTTAGAGGGCAGGGAAATATAATTTTGGTTGTTTCTAATGAAACACTTGATACGTAATAAGAAAAAAAGATAACAAAGGGATAAAGTTCGGATTTGACTGAGGAAATCCCGACTTCTGTAATTGATTAAGGAAATTTTGACATCTGGAAACCAATTAGGAACCAATTTGATTAAACTTATCTGATATCTTTATTCGATCATACTTGGTTGGTTTTATACTAGTTGTTACAACCTAACCATCAAAAAATAAGGACTCATTACGTTGACAATCTAAAAACAAGAAACTGCCCATAACGTGAGCTACAATGACTCAACTACCCAGCCTATTAGGACTCTAACAATTGAAAACAAACTCTAACATTACAATAAATAAAAGATAATAACAACAATAGCAAATGCTAAATTCTAACGTTAATAAAACAATAGTAAATCAATTAAATTACTAATGGCACCTATTATTTCTCACATCACTTAGTTGTTGGCTCATACTATTTCTCAACATCCCAACTCTTCCAGTGTTATCCGTATGGACACCAACTACACAAACACACATCCCCTTCATAGAAAATCACACTCCTATAATTACTCTAAATGGACCTATAATTTCAAATACATGTACGTACCAATATATTATCTTCTAATATCTTGTAAAAAAAGTTTACACCATATTAGTTTTTTAGTAACTTAATTAAAACTAGTATTTTCTTTCATAGACTAACTTGATAAAGTTACACTCTATACTCTTTCATCTTACTAAGATCATTTATAATAATTTTAAGCTAAATTATATTTTTGGTCATTGAATTTGGGGTAAGTTCGATTTTTTTGATCTTCAAATTTTAAAAATAGCTACTAAATGAATCATCTGCCTAATCCAACCCTTTACGTGAGTCGAAAGGCAAAACTCTTATTGATAATGGTTGTGATGTTTGTTTCTTGACAAAGCCAAATGGGTAATCTCACGGTAGGAAAATTAAAGCCTTTACGTGAGTTAATAGGTCAAATTCGAAAAGTTTCATGTCACATGTGCACCTATAGCCAATTCAGGACCACTCTCTCTTTATCTTTCTTTTTGTACATATTTCCCTCACTTTTTCTCAATGTCTAAGACCCTTTAATTTGTGGGAAGCTTCAAGCAAATTTATACTCAGTATAAACTTTAATGTATAAAAACTTTAATTTGTCTTTGGATTAGGTTAATATTTGTTACACACAACATTGAAAATTGTGTATTCAAAACATGATTTTAATTATAATTTTGAAATCGTGTAACTATGGCTTGAAAACACGATTTCACATTTTAATTAAGTGGACACCACACACTCTATGCTTAGTGTATGTAATAATTAACGCTCTTTGAATTAAGTGGACTTCAATTTTTTGTTTGTTGGAATGCTCAAGGCGAGTTTGGTTTTTGAGATTATAGGCCCATGATGGCCTAATAAGGCATATCCTTTTTTTTTTTTTTTTTCTTCGGAATAGGCATATCTTATCTTACAAGTTATCATAACACCGCGACATCAGGTTTAGCCCGTGAATGGTAGACCTTATTCTGTGCATAAGCCCGCAGCACAGGGTGAAGTAATGTCCAAATGCAGACACCAACCCTGTGAATGGCAGTTATTGGTATCTTTGACTTTAAATCATTTCTGCATTTTCAATTTTGTATCATATATTTATTTACTTTTTAGAGGGAGAGAAGATTCCTTGATGTCCGGCTTTATGTTTGTGTGGATGTGGAAAATCATATTTCTTAAAGTTTATTTATTTAATTATTTTTGTTGTTGTAATTTTAGCCTTTTTAAAGTTTAACAATCATGTCAAATTAAATCATCATTCCCTCTGTTACCATCTATGACATATATGAATATTGTCGGTTTTATAAATGACAATAGACGGAAGGATCAACTTGATAAGAATTTGTTAAATTTAAGAATTAAAATGATAAAAATTAAAATTTAGCGATGGAAATGATAGTTCACCAAACTTAAAGGGTGTAATCAAGATTTTATCCTTAGTTAGTTTGATAACAAGAAGTTTGATGGTCCCTAACTTTTAATTTGTCAAATTAGCTCTTATTAAATGGTTAAAAAATTTAAATATAAATTAAGTTTTGCTTTTAAGCACTACAACTTTTATTTTTTTGATCATTAAGTACTACAAATTTTATTATGAAAAGACTTGTTTTTTTTTTTTTTTGAGGAAGAACGTATCTTATTTTATTAAGTAAAACCAGCTATGTCAGCCAATACAACAAGAAATAAAGGTGGTGGAACATCCTCCATCCACACTATAAAATCCAAAACACAAATAGCATGATGAGCTAACTTGTGAGCAACAATATTACCCTCTCTCTTTACATGAGAGTAGTGTAATTCAGTAAAAAAATTAACCATATTTCTAATCTCATCCAACACCAAGCCCATTTATTATGAAAAGACTTGTTGATTGAGTAATATATGCTAGTGATATTATAAATATTTTACATAAATCTTATAAATTCGTATGGTTTTTATTAGGTAAAAGCAGTTTAAAAGAAATTATATAAAAATAATTCAAATATTTATTTATTATATTGTTGAAGTGACATTCATTATCGTATCAATTTGTCGTAATAAAGTTCACTAAAGTGGAAACTAAACCCTATTGGAGCTAATATATTTTCAATAAAAGTTAGTAGTATGCTTAACATTTTCCATATTCTATTACTAAAATATTATCTCGAGACTAATGAAACAACATTTTACCATTATTATTCGGCCAAAAAAAAAAAAAAACCCTTTTACTATTATTACTCTCCGTCCTTCACCTCCAATAACACTACCACTACTGCCATAATCAGAGAAGTAGAAGAAAAAAATCATTATCCTTTTACAAAATGATAATCTATTACCACAATATCAAAATCCTAAATCTATAATTAAAAAAAAAAAAAAAAATTTCAAGCCACAAAAATAGAAAAACTTTCCCACACTTTCTTTTTCTATTTTCCATGACCTAACTGATAAACTATTCATATCAATAGGGTTATGTCCATTGATAAGTTGTGAAGAGTTTATCCTACAAGTCTTGTCACTTCCTACTAGTTAGAGGAAACTCTAGCTAGAAATCTTTTCATCAAAGAAAGAATCATTATTTCTTTTCAACTTCTTCCTTTCGCAAATGGATGATCAATTGGGGCTTTCTTTAGACCCTATAAAAAAGTATGAAAAAAGGCATGTATGGTATGATCCTCCCGTTACCCAAAAATGAATGAAGTGATCTTGTAGTTTTTGGGTTATGAAGATATGCTCTAAGGTGCTCCACTTTATTTCATAGTGGAGGTATTTACAGGTTCCTTGAAAAAATATGTCGGTCTAGCGAAAACCATTAGAAGATCAATTAGGGTTAATAAAAAAATGGAGAATTCTATCTAGGGCACAAGGTAACAACGAGGCACTCTCTATTTCGAAAAGGGTGGTTAGAGTGTCAAACAACACCATGACCTCTAGTTTTACTAAATTTCTGTTTTTTTCTAAACCTTTTTAGGAATTTGAAATCTTAGTATTCTTTGAAATTAAATTCCTTTCTCAAAAAGAAAAAAAAAAAAAAAAGAGAAAAGAAAAGAAAAGAAAGTTCCCAAGTCCCTAGTCGACTCAAGATCCCTCCTCTATTAGAAAGGAAGGGGCATCTGAAAAGGGACAAGAATTCCTAGTCTACTTAAGCACAATTGAACCACTACCCAAATTTTCACTCAACAAACACAAATATTCAACCATTTTTGTTCAATTAACACACTCAAAGCCATTATTTCCAGGCATACAATCAATTAATCAAAGCCTTAGCATTCTACAAGTACCTTTATCAACTTACTCTATTCACGTGTGAGTAGTATAATTGAGCAAGTAGTAAAGTTTCATATTGAATAGTAATGAAAAGAATGAGTGATTAATATAACATGATTGACTCATATCTATTGACTTAAGCTTTAGGATCAAATGATGTTTCTATATGTTATATTAACCTCTCAATTGAAGTCTCTCCATAACATTCTCTCCCCAACAAGTGGTGTTAAAGCCAATGTTTTGAGGCCAAGTGTTTGTTAGTGGGTCCTATCGAGTAAAATGCGGAAGATTCCCATGTTTGTTCAACCATGTTTGAGTAAAGGTTCTCCTAGGTGTGTTGGTGACTCCCATAATTGCGCAAAGAAGGCTCCCATGTTCGCTTGCCAGAAGCGACTTGATAGAAGAAACACATGAATGGAAGATTTGTTGTAATATTAATGTGTGAGTAGTGTGGTAGGTTAAGTAGTAAAATTTTGCATTAGATATATATATTGATGAGAAGAATAAATGGTCAATTAATATAACATAATTGACTCATATCAATTTACTTAACTTTTGGGTCAAGTGGTGTTTTTATAAATTATATATATTAACTTCACAATAGGAGTCTCTCCAAAATGTTCTTTTCCCAACACATTACCGGTCCATTTGGGAACAGCCTACTTAGTTGAAACTGAAAACTTTTTGTTGAGATTATAGGAAAAAAAAAAGGTTAAAAGCTAGTTGAATAATACAATGGGAATCATGAATAGTACCAAAAAGTATAATAAGATTCATGAATAGTACTAAAAAGAAGCTAAAAATTCAAATAAGCTGAAATTTGGATCACATCGGCTCTACATTTACTTTAGCCCAAAAAAAAAAAAAACACTACATTTACATTTACACCACATACATCCATGGTTTTCAGAATCGGGCCGGATCGAGAGGTCGGACTGTGAAAACCGAAAACCGGGATGAAAACCAGTTTTTTAAGCCTATAGAACCGGATCTTTGTTAATTTTGTGAACCCCTAAAACCGGGGTTGGACCGTATGAACCGGTGAGACCCGTGCGGTCCAACCCCTTAGCAATTTTTAAATTTTTTTTTTTTAAAACAACTTAACACAATTTTATTCTACTTAATTAAATTATCCATATTTTACAATGAATAAAAAAAATTATAATTAAAATTCTTCAAAGATATTTAACTTTACTTCAAAAATTAATCATAAATTTTAATGTTTTCATGGTTATTATTTTATTTTATTAACTTTCTTATTTAATTATTAAATATATGCTTGAAAATCATTAAATTTCCCTCACATATATAGATATATTGTCAATTTTGCTAGTTTTATAAATTTAATATCTATATTTAGGCTTTAATTAATTATTAAATTAATTATGACGTCATCACGGTTTGATCCCGGTTCGACCTTAAAAACCTTGAATCTCTCCCTTTTACGGTTTAATGAACGGTCCGGGTCTGAAAACCTTTACATACACGATCTAGTACAATCTCGTGAGAATGGTTTGTGAGTCATGATTGTGTGGAGGAGAATAAGGTGATTCCAGAAAGTGTTGATCAACAAAGGACCCAATGGTAGACAAATCATCATCAAACATCAGTACTGAGGAAAGGATAAGCGTATGTAGGTATAACTCTAGCCCAATTTAACTTTTAAGTTTTCTTTTGAATTTTGTTTGCCTTAGATTTGGCATAATTTTTATTGGAGAATGATGACCATAAACCATAAAAAAAGAAGAAGAAAAGGAATTAGAATCGGAATTTTGGGGATTGTATTATGATTTCAATATATTATACATGTGATAATAGGATAGTGTTTTTTTTTTTTTTTTTTTTTTTTTTTTCCTTCTTTTTTTGATAAACTATAATAGGATAGTTTTAAATTGGATTTTCTTTGCCAAATATTTAGGTTAGATTTGAATTCTAATTTTCAGTTAGTGAACATGACCTTGCATCATTGAAATATAGTTTAGCACATGAAATAATAAGATTGCATAAAATAAATTTTTATATAAATTAGTAGGTTTTGTGCATAAAATGATGAGTTTTTACATGAAATCATAGGTTTTTCATATGAAATAATAAAAATATAACGTACAAAATGCATCTTTCATTCAAATTAACGTACTACGCAACATTTAGGAATAAGTCATGAATGTCATTACATGAAATACTAAAATTAACGTAAAATATGAATTTTTAAGTATAAAGTAAAGATTCTCACGAAGTAATTCGATCACAATGCAAACTTGATTTCAAACTTGAAATAATTGTTTCGTAGTTTCATGCAGCATCTCATCATCACCTGTGTTGGATTTACACGTATGAGTGAAGTCCCACATTGAATAATGATGAGAAAAATGAATAGTTAATATAACATAATTGAGTATATATCCATTGAGTTCTGGTCTTTGGGGTTAAAGTGTGTCTTTATATGTTAATTATTTAAGAAAACGCCCTTTTGGTATCAGGTGGCAAGGTTCCCTTTTGTAGTTGTTACGAGATGGTACATTGCATCAAGCAAGTCCATAAAACTCACACAAAAAATCTTAGAGAATGCCCAACAAATTGCCAATGTGTTAGGCAAGGACAACACATTGGCAATACCCAAATTTTGAGTTTAGTATGGATATTCAACAAACTAATCAGGCTAGACCACACATATATGCTTCTCTATCATTCAATCCTATTTAAAATCATATTTTCTATCACCTCTTAAGTTAACATGTGTTTCTTCCGAATTCTACAATGTTTTTGAAGTTCTTCTATATATATATATATATATATATATATTTTCCATTCTACTTGAATCAAATAATCCATTTTCACTAGTACATTAATCATTTACTATATTTTATGAATTGATTACTATGACGATGAGGGTAAAGTAAAAAATTTAAAAAATGGGAAAATCAAACAATTTGACATGAAAAAATCATTTTCACTTCAGTCGTACCAAAACTACTTAGCCTTATGTTTACTCACCAAAAAGAAAAGGAAAAAGAAAAAGAGATGATTTTCAAAACATATTTTCTTCCTTTTTCCCTTCAACTATATCAACATCCAATCAGACAAACATAGCTATCCTTCACTTTTTTTAATTTTATAACTTTAATTAGGGAAACTTTTAGTAAACAAGAAGGGAATATTTTCCAACCGTGTGAGTTAAGCATTTTCCTATTGCTTGACGGCAAGGACCATTTTGACATACTAATAGTTAGCAAAAGTTTAAGGTCTAAATTGATACATAACTTAAAAGTTAAAAGACCAAATATATAATATATCATAAATTATTTTCATATTATTTTACTTTTCACTGCATTATACAGGTTAAACACTCATTCTCAAAATACACAGTAATATTTATTATTCTCAAACCATTTTACACATTCCAACTGAAATCATAACTTAAAAATCATGATTTTTACTCATGAATCGTAATTTCAGTTGGGTATGCAATAAGTTTAAGCCTAAAAGAAAATAGTCGGCACAAGATCCAACAAAAAAAGAAAAAAGAAGAAGATCTTTTTCTTTTGTGGGATATAGTATTTAATAATTAGAATGAGATGTCATAGTCAGAAGCATTAAGCAAGAAAGATCCTAGTGGAACACCGAACACGGGGGGGATTGGATTGTCTGTCTCGTAGAATTAGCCGCCTTTCTGAAAGATGAAAAAGCAGCGAAAGCAGACGACACCCGTGATTTTTTAGGCACACATTTCAGTTTTTCATTCGCTAATGCCCTACCAACCGGTACTTGTTTGTTATATTTAATCCATTATCTGTAGTTTTCATGTGAATTACTTTGTCAATCAAAGAAACCTTCGAATTCGGTCAGTGAGACAATTGGATAATGAATTTTGACCTTAGGTTTTTAGTTAAAGTTACACTTTAACGGTAAACAAACACAATTTAATACTGACTTTTTTTTTGTTTTTATTTATTTTTAAATCAGTGAAAGGAGTTATTCAAAAAGTGCCATGTGAACCTAAATTTATAACATTTTGGTTGTGTGGGGATGAAGAATTTTTTTAAAATTTTGAAAATGATAGGCTTTGAATGGATGAGAAATGAAATTCCAATCAATTTGAATTTCCATATATCTTTTGAATGAGTAATGTGGGGCCTGGCCCAAAAATAATGGGCTATTCCAAATTCAGGCCCGTTCGAGGAGCGTCTTGTTCAAAGAAAAACCACATATGAAGCATTACTCGATCCCACTAGCGCCAAGGAAACCTGTTCGAGGAGTAACTCCTCCTCGGACATCACGAAGCTCAGACGAGGAACTCTCCCCAGCCATTTCAGTTCATCCTCCCAACATATAAAATGAATAAAATCCAAAATATCTCATGGAAAGCTACCACCACATTAAATGCGTCCCAACCACCCTTTTTGGCCGCATTAATGAGGAAAAGACCCCTGAACAGTATCACCTTGGCCTCTGCAACTCACAAAGGGACTGATGAGGACGTCTGATGGGACAGGTGCTCAAGTAGATGCTTAGATGATCAACAGGTGTAAGGTTGAGATGAGAGGAGGAGAACTATATAATGTAGTGGAGTCCCTCAAAGAAGGGGACAGAAAAACTGTATAAGAAACTGAAGAAATAGAATCAGAGGAAAAAGATCCATTCTTGTGTTTTTATTTCTTTTTGCAAACAATACTGTCCATGCATTAGACCGAATAGGTTCACTGAGGCTAAGTTCTTTGACTCATCCTCTACAAATATTTATTGTGGGTTGCGCTTTGGGCCAAGGCCTGATCAACAGAAGTTGGGCCAGGAAAATCGTGCAACTACAATTGGCGCCGTCTGTGGGGAGAACTAAGGCATCAGCTAGTACAACGGTCGAGCATGGCAGAACTAGGTCCGCACCAGGAGGATCCTCACCAAGCTGACTCCCAACGAACACAACCCGCCGAGTCCCAGAGACAAAATAACCCAACCAACCCAGGCGGTAGGGGGAATCGTGAGGGAAGTGTGCATACTATCCGGACGAGCCAGAGTCACACTTAGATAGGAAGTCACGTGTCTCAGAGGCGAAATAGTCACCAGGCCATGCAGCGAGAGATAGATGACCTAAAAAGGAAGTTACGACGTGTACAGCGAAGACGATCTCCCTCTGACTCAGGCGAGTCTTCTAATGCAGAGGACGTGAGTTACAGACAAAGGTCAAGGACCCCCCCGAGTGAAACCTTTTCTTACGAAAAGGAACCACGCCCTGTACGGAAGTATGAGAGCCCATCCAGCAAAGGTTCGGGGAACGACGCCATGAAGAAGGCGCTGGATCAGGTCTCGAGGTCACCCTTCACGAATAGAATCGAAGGGGCTAAGCTGCCAAGACGCTTCAACCAACCGGTGTTCGCCATCTATAGCGGCAGAACAGACCCGGTAGAGCACGTGAGTCAGTTTAACCAAAAAATGGCGATTTATTCGCAAAACGAAGCCCTAATGTGCAAGATCTTCCCATCCAGCTTGGGATCGATGGCAATGAGGTGGTTCAACAGCCTGAAGACAAACTCCGTAGGCTCCTACAAGCAGCTCACTCAAGCTTTTTGCTCCCGTTTTATTACAAACACCAGGGTCCCTCGACCTCTCAGTTCGCTACTATCCTTATCCATGCACGAAGGAGAAACCCTGAAAGCATACTCGGATAGGTATTGGGAGGTGTATAACGATTTAGATGACAACCATGATAATGTTGCTATCAGCACATTCAAAAGCAGTCTCCCCACCGAGCATGACTTAAGGAAATCCCTCACCGGAAAACCAGTTACTGACGTCCAACAGTTAATGGATAGGATCGACAAGTACAAAAGAGTAGAGGAAGATCAGCTGCAAGGGAGGGGAAAGGAGAAGGTTATCCACCCCAAAGCAAATGATGTCAGGTCGGAACGTCACAATCCTGGTCAGCCGAGGAGAGACTTTCCGCGACAGGCTGGGTAGAGCAACCCGCAAACAGTGAATGCCGTGTTCAGAGAGCCAGTACAACAGGTACTGGAGAAAATAAGGGATGAACCCTATTTCAGGTGGCCGGGAAAGATGGCTGGAGATCCTTCCAAACATAACCAGAACCTGTACTGCCACTATCATCGGGACCATGGGCATACTACTGAGGACTGCAGGAATCTGTGGAATCACCTAGATCAATTGGTCCGAGAAGGAAAGTTACGTCACCTGCTGCACCCATCGAGCGGCCATCCCGGCCAAGCAGCACAAGAGCCTCGAAGGGACGTGTCTTTAAGACCCCCCACCGGGACGATACATGTCATCCTCGCTGCACCAGGAAGAACCGGGCCACCCATCCCCAGGGTATTAGCTGTTGATCGGCTCCCCTCCGAGGGCAGGCAAAGGGAGCCCAAAAGGCCAAAAAAGGGAAGCTCCTTGATACTGGGATTCTCGGATGAGGATAGGAGAGGAACTATTCAACCTCACGATGATGCCTTGGTGGTCACATTGCGGATTGGGGGCTTCGATGTGAAAAGGGTGTTAGTAGACTCGGGAAGTGCGGTGGAGATAATGTACCCTGACCTATACAAGGGGCTGAACTTGAAGCCGGAAGATTTGACAGCTTATGACTCCCCCCTTTTCAGCTTCGAGGGAAGGATTGTTACGCCAAAGGGGCAAATCCGACTGCCCGTACAGACTGGGGCGGAAGTGGTGGAGGTGAATTTTATCGTGGTCGATGCTTATTCACCCTACACCGCGATAGTTGCAAGGCCATGGATCCACTCCCTAGGGGCCGTGACCTCCATACTTCACCAAAAAGTAAAATACCCATCCAGAGGACAAGTGGAAGAGATCCGAGGAGATCAGGCCGTGGCCAGGAAGTGTATGGTGGCCGCCATTTTACATCGGCCCTTAGTCGAGTCCTCGGTCCCAGAGAGCTTATAGCAACTAGTCTCCTCGGCAAGACAAGACGATGGGCTGGCCGAGGAGATAAGGTGTGAAGGTTTAGATAAGATTGCTGTCAAAGATGACCCTGAGAAGTTCTTTCAGGTCGGCTCTGAATTGCCCTCTCAAGAAAGGAGGAACTGGTCAGATTTCTCAGAGAAAATGTCGACGTATTCGCATGGGACGCCTACGATGCCCCGGGAGTTGATCCTAGCCTCATTTGTCACCACCTGAACGTCAACCCCTCTTCCATTCCGAGGAAGTAGCCACCCCGACGCCCTTCAAAGGAGCACGCTAGTGCCGTAAGAGACGAAGTGGCAAAATTGAAAAGAGCAGGGGCTATTAAAGAAGTCTTTTATCCCGAATGGTTAGCGAACACAGTGGTGGTAAGGAAGAAGACGGGGAAGTGGAGGGTCTGCGTGGACTTCACCGACCTGAACAAGGCGTGCCCCAAGTACCTATTCCCCCTACCCAAAATCGATCGATTGGTGGATGCAACCGTGGGGCACCCTCGAATGAGTTTCCTGGACGCCTTCCAGGGCTATCATCAGATACCCCTTGCGTTAGAGGACCAAGAGAAAACGGCTTTCATGACGCCCATCGGAAATTATCATTATAAGGTGATGCCGTTCGGGCTAAAGAACGCGGGCTCAACCTACCAAAGGATGATGACTCGGATGTTCGAGCCACAACTGGGCAAGATCATTGAGGTTTATATAGACGATATGGTTGTGAAGAGTAAAAGGGTGTCCGAGCACGTGAAAGACCTCAGAATAGTCTTCGCTATCTTAAGGGAGCACCGGTTGCGGCTGAACACCTCCAAATGTTCATTCGGAGTCGGGTCTGGGAAATTCCTAGGGTACATGGTCACCCACAGGGGAATAGAAGTAAGTCCCGACCAAATCAAAGCCATTAACAGCCTACAGACTCCTAGGAACCCGAAGGAGGTGTAGAAGCTCACTGGCATGATTGCGGCATTAAACCGGTTCATATCGCGATCGGCGGATCGATGTCGGCCTTTTTACCTCCTGATAAACAAGTGGAAAGAGTTCGAATGGTCGGAGGATTGCGCTCAGGCTTTCCAGCAGCTTAAGGACTACCTGTCCCGACCACCCATCATGTCCAGTCCTGAGGCAGATGAGGTGCTGTTTGCCTACATCGCCGTAGCTCCCTACGCTGTAAGCCTGGTACTTATACGGGATGATAATGGGGTGCAGCGACCGGTGTACTATGTGAGCAAATCACTACATGAGGCCGAGGTGCGATACTTACCTTTAGAAAAGGCAATTCTGGCGATAGTGCATGCAACCCGGAAGTTTCCTCATTACTTTCAGGCGCATACGGTCATCGATCTAACTCAGCTTCCCCTTCGAGCCGTTCTTCGAAGCGCTGACTACACAGGAAGGATCGCCATGTGGAGTGCTCTTTTGGGGGCCTTTGATATTAAATATATGCCCAGACCCTCCGTCAAAGGACAGGTCCTCGCAGACTTGGTAGCGGAGTTTGTTGAACCCTCTATAGAAACGATGCCCGAGAAGAAAGACCTGGGTGGAAAATTGGTTGGAGCAATTTCAGCAGGGGGGACCATGCATTGGAAGGTCTACGTGGATGGCGCGGCCAACCAAAGAGGATCAGGAGTTGGGATAGTTTTAATATCGCCGGACGGCCCTGCCATTGAAAAATTGTTAAGACTCGGATTCTCGGCTACGAACAATGAAGCCGAGTACGAAGCCTTACTTCAAGGGATGGCGATGGTTCAAAAATTGGGTGGAAGAATAATAGAAGCATTCTCGGACTCCAGATTAGTGGTCGGACAAGTGATGGGCGAGCTTGAAGCTCGAGACACTAGGATGCAAGAGTATCTGGGACAAGTCAAACGGCTACAGATGAGTTTTGAATCCTTCAGTCTGACGCACATTTCCAGGAGTGTAAACACCCATGCAGACTCGCTGGCCACTCTCGCCACGTCCTCGGCGCATAATCTGCCGCGAATGATCCTTGTTGAAGATCTATCACAGGCAAGTCCCATCTGCAGAAACCCGGCTCAAGTCCATCAGATCAGAAAAAGTCCTAGCTGGATGGACCCCATAAAGAGCTTCCTCCAAAATGACATCTTACCGGAGGAAAAACTAGAAGCCGAAAAGATACGCAGGAATGCTCCTCGGTTCTGGCTATCAGAAGACCACAAACTATATCGACGCTCTTACTCTGGGCCGTACCTACTCTGCATACATCCAGAAGAGTCTGAGTCTTTACTTGAGGAGTTACACGAGGGGATTTGCGGAAGCCACACCGGAGGAAGATCGCTGGCGCACAGGGCACTCACCCAAGGGTACTGGTGGCCGAACATGCAAAGAGAGGCCCAAGAATACGCTAAGAAGTGCGACCAGTGCCAAAGATTCGCCCCGAATATCCACCAACCCGGAGGGGTTCTCAACCCCCTCTCTAGCCCATGACCGTTCGCACAATGGGGCCTTGATATAGTCGAACCTTTCCCCAAAGCTGCGGGGAACAAGCGATACATAATAGTCGGAACTGATTACTTCACTAAATGGGTGGAAGCTGAACCCTTGGCCAACATTAGGGACGTGGACGCCCAAAAATTCATCTGGAAGAATATCATCACCCGCTTCGGGACTCCGCGTACACTCATTTCCGACAATGGTCTGCAGTTCGACAGTAAGAACTTTAGGGAGTATTGCCGCGAGTTTGGAATCATTAACCGATATTCCACCCCCGCCTACCCTCAAGGAAATGGGCAGGTCGAGGCCATGAACAAGGTCATAGTGAACGGACTGAAGAAGAGACTGGACGAGGCAAAGGGGAGATGGGTAGAAGAACTCCCCCACGTCTTATGGACTTATCGGACGACGCCACGACGATCGACCGGTGAGACCCCCTTCTCGATGACTTATGGGGCTGAGGCCGTGCTCCCGATCGAGAACAACTTTCCCACGCTAAGGTCTAAATTGTTTACCCCAAACGATAATGACGAGTTATTGGAACGAAGTCTGGACCTAGCTGAAGAAAGAAGGGAAAAAACGATGATTCATATGGCCTATTATCACCAGAAGCTGAGACAGGGGTATGATGCTAATGTCAAACTGCGGCCTCTGGGTCCAGGAGATCTCGTGATGAGAAAGATTCTTGGCAGCGCAAAGAACCCCTCTTGGGGCAAGTTGGGGCCCAATTGGGAGGGACCATACCGTGTCACATCCGTGGCCGGAATAGGCGCCTACTACCTAGAAGATTTGGATGAAAAAGCTGTACCTCGACCATGGAATGTAAATAATCTCAGAAGATATTGTTATTAATGAGAATGGCTTAGCATACGTTTTCTTTCATGACTATCCGCTACTTGCTGGTCCATTGACAACTATTTATAAGTTTTAAACAGAACCTAAGTCCTGCATGGCTCCTCGGACCACAGACTTAGGGGAAATTAATACTTAAGACAACTATTCATAGTTTTAAACAGAACTTAAGTCCTGCATGGCTCCTCGGACCACAGACTTAGGGGAAATTATTACTCATGACAATCTTTATAAGTTTTAAACAGAACCTAAGTCCTGCATGGCTCCTCGGACCACAGACTTAGGGGAAATTAATACTTAAGGCAACTATTCATAAGTTTTGGACAGAACCAAGGCCTTGCATGGTCCTCGGACTCAAGCTTATGGGGAAACCAAATACACGAAAGAAGAACTATAAGTTTTGGACAGAATCAAGGCCTTGCATGGTCCTCGGACTCAAGCCTATGGGGAAACCAAGTACACAAGAAAAACCATAAGTTTTAAACAGAACCTAAGTTCTGCATGGCTCCTCGGACCACAGACTTAGTGGAAATTAATACTTAAGGCAACTATTCATAAGTTTTAAACAGAACCTAAGTCCTGCATGGTTCCTCGGACCATAAACTTAGGGGAAATTATTACTTATGATAGATTGGGAGATTGTTACTTAAAGGAAATCATTTTAATGCATGCGCATAGTCTAGCATCATCGCAACCCTCAAATGCGCAGCCTAAAAACCCATTTTTATTTTGACCGTTTACCTGTATCTACATCGTTGCAAATGTTTAAAAAAGAGCGCTACTGACATACATCCATAGTAAGCAAAACGAACATTTTATATTAATATTCCGAGTACATTAGAAAGAGAGGTCCTTACAAAAGAATGGAAAAATAAGACGACTCTCATTCAAAGAAAAAAAGAGAGTACAAAGATCAAAAGCCTAAAAGGCTAAGCCTTAGCGGGAGGATCTTCTTTCTGCTCGGGCTGAGGAGGAGGAACCTCAATGGTAGAGTCTGTGGCGGGATCCTTCGCCATATCAGGTACAAGGACGGCATCAGGCACCGCCAGGTCTTGCTCTGAAGCGACTTGGGCGTCATCAGGATTATCTCGGATCTCCTGAGGATAGAAGATGCTCTCGGGCAGTCTTAGTGCCGAATCCGCAGGAACTCCTGCAGCATCGAGAGCATGAGCCCATGAAATACTGCAGTAATCCCTGCACACCTCGGGGATCTCCTCGGATAGCCTGGCTTCCGTCTTTTCAGCCCCGAGCTGGCGAGCAGCATTCTTCTCGGCCTCAGTAGCCTCTCGGATCAGCTGGGCCTCCTCTTTGGCCTGCCTCAGCTCATCCTCAACTTTTTGCAGGGCAGTCTTGAGATCCTGCACTGCCTGCCTCTCAATGGCGAGGTTAATTTGTGTCGAGTACAGCTCTTTGCGCTGGTCCTCCGCCTGGGTCTCGGCACTCTTTAAACCAGCCTCTGCACTTTTGCGCCGGTTCTCCGACACCTTGAACTCGTCCGTGAGTTTAAGGTGATCGTACTTGAGGGACCCCAAGGCTTTCTCCATCTCCGCCCGAGCCTGGGTCTCAGCCTCAGCCCGACTACGGCTATCACGGCAAAACTCATCAGCCACGAACACCTGCTGAGTAATCTACGAACGAAACAAGATTGTTTTGAAAAAGAAATCTAACAGGGGTAAATAAATTAATAAAACAGTAAAAGGATTACTTACCATCGCGAGATCCCTTTTTAGGGATAGGAAGAGCTCGGGCTGAGAGAACCGCCTATAGGCCTTCATATCTCGAGGAAGGAGTAGGGGTTGCTCTAAGGCATCCGCCACGTACCCTGTCCGGCCTCGGTTATACTCTCGGACCGAAGCATTGAAAGGGATGGCAACCCCATCCAGCTCCAACTTGGGGTTCCATGCACGAGGGGAAGCGCGCACTTCAGCAAGGTTCTCCTCATCCCGGCTCTCCGAGGAGTTACCCTTTCTGCTCCTTGGCGCCTGTGTGGTCTTTTGCTGCTTGGTCGGCTGGGCAATCACCTCACCTTCCTCAGGAGTGTCAACCGGCCTCTTCTTCTTCAGGTCCGGATTAACCTTAAGGTCAGGGTCCAAGACGCCCTGAGGGACCACAGGGGGAAGGGTTTTGACCTGTGATGGAGTTGGTCCCTTCGATGACTGACCCTTCGATGACTGACCTTTCCCTCGGGAGGACATCAGCTCCTTCAGAGACTTTCCTTTTCCTGCCATGGGCTCTACCTCTTCGTCTGAAGTATCATCCGAGCAGATAACGATTGAGGGAACACCAACTGCGGAATGTTGGTCCTGCTCTACTTCGGGATTAGAAAGCTCCACCAAGGGGTTTTGCTGAATTTCCTCCTCGAAGTAAAACTTGTCTATCTCTTCCTCAAGGGAAAGACGAGACGATTCAGCTTCTTCTTCAACCAGAACAGCAGCGTCAGGCTCGTTTACCAGAGGTGGCTGCTCTGCTAAATAGGGATTTCTGACACCAGGCAACACAACTGGTGGCAGATCGTACTGAGCTAGGAACCCGTCCTTGGACACGTCAATCCTAGCCAGCCTCGGACTGCCAGCCCTTATAGCGTGACCGATTGCCTGGAAAGCGCTGCTCAGAGGTTGATAGCCCAGAATCAGATGGGCCGCACGCAACTGTCCGTCCTCGGCAACGTAAATCTCCGACCTAAGGAGATAGTTCAACGCTGGCACTTTCACAAAGTTTATCCGAGGAGCGACGTGAACTTTGTCTGCAAACAACCAAGAAAAGTAGGGTTAGTCCATGAAATTTTCCAATTACAAAGAAAGCAAGAAAAATAACCCCTCAATACTAAATCCTTTCCCAAAAAGGACCGATCCTAAAAGCGCCGCACCTGGGTTTCCTGCCCGAGTTGGACAATGAATACCGTCGAACCACTCCCCAGAAGCAATGAGGAAGTCATTCTTCACGGTCTTATTGGATACTGGGAGACAAGAGATCAACCTAACGTCCTCGTTCCGGGATTTAAGATAATACCCATCATCCCCGAGGCGGTGACATTCGTACAGATGAGCCACATCGTGCCAAGTAAGGCCTAGATTCATCCGCTCGTCTAAGACATCTACACAGCCTAGAATCTTGAACATATTCGGGGCACACTGATACGGCATCAACCTATGGTTGAACAGGTATTCCCTTGTAATCCTACGCATGGGAAGTGTCATCCCTCCCTCTATGAAAGCAATCATGGGGATAACGACTTCTCCCTCACCTCTATCTGTCAATACTCCTTCAAGAGGACAGTACCGCAGCCCAACCCCCGGGGGAATGTGGTATTTAGCCCTAAAGGCCTCCATAGCGGCTGGAGTTTTTACTAATTTTTCGAATCTACCCATCTGAACTGAATTGGGGAAATGAAAGTAAAGACCGAGAAGAAAAGTAGAGTCCGAGGAGGGAATTAAAACGGCAAGAAGAACGAAATGTACTGGTACCTTCACAAAACGCTCAATGGGACGCCTGGAAATCTCTCTTGGACGAAACGCTTCACAAAAAAATGGCTACGGTGGCGTAACGGACGCAAGTGTTTGTATATCTCTGGGATTCGATGGAGTTCTCTGGAGTCCTTTGAGGTTTACGAAATACAGATAAAAAGAAAGAACTGAACCCCTCTGACGTCTTATATAGCCGGGAGGAGAGAGAAAAGATCACTCTTGCCTAAAAATACGAGAAAAAACGATGGCCGTTCGATCCACGCCACGCCGTTGGATGAAGGGAACATAACGCCTCCAGAAGTTAATGGCCGCGCCTCGTAAATTGTAGCGCGTCAAAAGTAACGATCCGCACGCGCGCCACACGATCTCCTTATGTCCATCCTCTCATAAACATCAAAACCTCGCCTTTCTCCTCAGAAGGAGATAAAAACCGGAGTTTTGAGGGGCTATTGTGGGGCCCGGCCCAAATATAATGGGCTATTCCAAATTCAGGCCCGTCCGAGGAGCGTCCTGTCCAAAGAAAAACCACATATGAAGCATTACTCGATCCCACTAGCGCCAAGGAAACCTGTCCGAGGAGTAACTCCTCCTCAGACATCACGAAGCTCAGACGAGGAACTCTCCCCAGCCATTTCAGTTCATCCTCCCAACATATAAAATGAATAAAATCCAAAATATCTCATGGAAAGCTACCACCACATTAAATGCGTCCCAACCACCCTTTTTGGCCGCATTAATGAGGAAAAGACCCCTGAACAGTATCACCTTGGCCTCTGCAACTCACAAAGGGACTGATGAGGACTGATGAGGGCGTCTGATGGGACAGGTGCTCAAGTAGATGCTTAGATGATCAACAGGTGTAAGGTTGAGATGAGAGGAGGAGAACTATATAATGTAGTGGAGTCCCTCAAAGAAGGGGACGGAAAAACTGTATAAGAAACTGAAGAAATAGAATTAGAGGAAAAAGATCCATTCTTGTGTTTTTATTTTTTTTTGCAAACAATACTGTCCATGCATTAGACCGAATAGGTTCACTGAGGCTAAGTTCTTTGACCCATCCTCTACAAATATTTATTGTGGGTTGTGCTTTGGGCCAAGGCCTGATCAACAGAAGTTGGGCCAGGAAAATCGTGCAACTACAAGTAATATTACAAGACAAAAAAAAAAAAAAAAAAATTAGTATTTTAGTTAAAAGGATGATGATAATTTTGGAAAATATGTTAGAACAAGTGGGCAGAGAGAATTTGAATCTTGATTTTCTTTATAAAAGACCAATACTACTAAACTATAAAAGTTTTGATGATATGATAATTATGGTGGTAATGAATTGATAACAATAGTGGTACAATTTAATAGTGTTATAAGTCGCGGTGACCATAATACGGACAATAGTGATAGTAATGAAGGTTGTAAAGCTAAAAAAAAAAATTCAATGGAGGTAGATTTGAAAAAAAAAAAATCCGAAATTAAATAAATATTTCTATAGTGGGTATAATTTATTTATTTTTTAAGATCTAAGAGCCAAAATGTACCATCCCACAAAATCAATCATTTTTAGTTTAACTAAGTTAGAAGGGATTTCTATGGGTTTCAAATAACTCAATTGATAAAGTCTCTTATCATTGAATAAGAGATTTAGAGTTCAAATCTCGCCAAAATTTAGGATTAAAATCTCTTTTACACAAAAAACCAATTGATATTTTAAATTGATGATAAATAACAATTATCATGGAGCAAACACCATGTGTTGAATTATTTTCTAACTTATACCCTAAAACAAAATTTGTTTTGTTTTGTTTTGTTTTTTGTTTTTTAAAACACAATTGTTTAGTTAGAAATAAAAGAATCTAGCTAAAATTTAAGTAACTAATATGGACACTAACATAATATTGAATATTGTGGGGCCAAAGAATTTGTGGCCCTAGCCCACTTTTACATTGGGATCCAAGGCCCGAGCCGAGGAGGGATATAGCTGAGGACATATAATAAAAGTCCAAGTAAACCTTGAGACATAGTCGAGGATGACTCTATCCTCGGCATCCCCAAGGCCCTCTTGAAAGAAAGGACAAGAACGGTATAGGAACAGTTTTGGGAAAAACCTAAAATATCCGCGTTGATAGAGAAAGGACCCCTGGACAGTATGACGACAAAGGACAAAGGAAAAGCTGCCATTACTGCCATTGAATACTCTGCATCTGACAGGACCATGCTCTTCAGCTTTTACAACCATCCCCAACCACTTTGGATATGGGCTGATGGGACAAGTATCAGTCCTGGAAAGTCGAACCTACATGTGGACGTTGGATGAGGGGTACAGGCTAATATAAAATGAGAAGTAAGCAATCTAGAAAAAGGGCTGGGAAAAAGGCTAAGAACCAGAGCCTCCCAGGCCGTACCGAGGAGAGAGACTTCTCGAGCGAACATAGTTTATTTCCGTATGAATACCATGACCAATTATCATCCGGTGACCAAGGCCTAGCCTTTCAAACCCACGCTCTACAAATTATACTGTTTGGGCCCCTAACGTGCTAACCCACTATCATTTTGGGGTTATTACGAATTGAGTCCTTACAATTGGCACTGTCTGTGGGAAGGCTTGTGTGTTGGCACAGGCGGTGGGTCGAGAAAGTCCCCCCATTACTTCCAACAGCCCGTTGTAGTGCCCTAACATAAAGTTCCATTAGGGGCTACGCTTTTCCATTAGGGGCTATGCTTCGAAGCGTCAGTAGCACGGATGGTTCTAGGGGCTTGGTCGAGGGGCTAATCCCCCCAAACCAATGTCCCACGCCTTGGCCGAGGGGCTAATCCCCCCAACTACTTAAAAAACTAAGTTTTGGACAGAACCAAGGTATTGTATGGTCCTCGGACTCAAACCTATGGGGAAACCAACTACTTAAAAAGCTAAGTTTTGGACAGAACCAAGGTATTGCATGGTCCTCGGACTCAAACCTATGGGGAAACCAACTACTTAAAAAGCTAAGTTTTGGACAGAATCAAGGTATTGGATGGTCCTCGGACTCAAACCTATGGGGAAACCAACTACTTAAAAAGCTAAGTTTTGGACAGAACCAAGGTATTGTATGGTCCTCGAACTCAAACCTACTTAAAAAGCTAAGTTTTGGACAGAACCAAGGTATTGTATGGTCCTCGGACTCAAACCTATGGGGAAACCAACTACTTAAAAAGCTAAGTTTTGGATAGAATTAAGGTATTGTATGGTCCTTGGACTCAAACCTATGGGGAAACCAACTACTTAAAAAGCTAAGTTTTGAACAAAACCAACGTATTGCATGGTTCTCGGACTCAAACTTATGGGGAAACCAACTACTTAAAAAGCTAAGTTTTGGACAGAATCAAGGTATTGCATGGTCATCGGACTCAAACCTATGGGGAAACCAACCACTTAAGGAGAATTATAGATTGCTCAGACCTACGGGAAGATTATTTACTGAAAGTCGGATTAAGTCCTAGACGGAATGAAGATCCCGACCTGTCCTCAGATCCTTAGTTCTAAGGGAACTGATGCAAACGAGCGTTTAAGTTCGGTAAGGTCGTACTTCGGTCCTTGGACCGGATGCCAAAAATGGCTAAGGCTATGAAGGTTATTAGGAAGGTGGCAAAGCACCCTAGTACATGGCGACCCGCATGAGCAGTTCATTTTGGGTTACCCATCCTCGGATGATTACCTCCTACACAGTACTGAGCATTCAGCTGTCATCTCGGCTAGTCTTGGGTATGTAACCTTTTTCAGGTTGGCATTATTGTGCCGAATAGTTTCAATAAGCTCAGAATAATATCTTTTCTTAACAAGGGTTTCGGCCCTAAGTA
This sequence comes from Quercus robur, assembly GCF_932294415.1. NCBI lineage: Eukaryota > Viridiplantae > Streptophyta > Magnoliopsida > Fagales > Fagaceae > Quercus > Quercus robur. The sequence continues at coordinate 15,411,831 of NC_065543.1, read as the reverse complement.
TCGTTCAGAATAAAAAAAAAAAAGAAATAAAAAATCATCATATAATGGCACATCTATTCACAGCATAACTATTGCAGAAAAGAAAGAATACATAGAATAAAATAATGTCAACTTTTATTAATATAAAGAAGTAGTACAGCGTACAATGAGGGGCTTAAACAAGCATATGCAGGAAGCTAATTACAAAAGCAAAAATAAAAAGATACAAGGAAACGACAAATCTTTCTAGACTCTGCTCCAGTAGCGATTATGTATGAGAGGGTGACCCCCTTTGATGGAAGAGGAGAAGAAGAGGAAGAAGTAAAAGCACCAGGATAGATCTGGTGATGGGAAGGAAGAAGAAGAGGAGATAAAAGGAGGTACCAGTGAAGGAAGAGAGGAAGAAGCAGGGATGCTTAGTCCCTGCGTCAGCCCTGACTCCTATCACGCAGGTGCCATATTAGCTATGCTCGAAAGAGAGCGGATGGTACTGATGGTGAGCAACCCCAGCTCCGTTGCACTAAAAATTTGATGCGATTAACACCTGTTTCGAATTTTGGCTGAAGGAAGAGGAAAAATATCTTGAGTCTCTGCCTACCCTGCCCTGACCGAGTCATCTTAAGTTTCGGAGGGACCCGGTGCTTCTGGAGAGGATGTGGTTCCTTCACCCCCGCTTTTACCTCAAACATATCACACTCTAAAGTTTGATTATGCTGATAAGGAAAACTTTGAGCATAGTTGGAGGTTTAGGACTTTAGAAAGACTAAAGGGTCTGTGCGTAAAGGAAGTGACCTCCTGCCTTGCTTCTTATACGGAAGGCAAAACTGGTGGCATTTAATCTGTACAGATTTCCAAGGAAAGCTCAGAATGAGATAAATCCCGCTCAACTCCCAATGTCGTTTACAACCGTTGAATGGGCGTTGCCTCGTGAAAGGAGCTTATTAAAAACGCACCTCGTACACTGAAACGGTAGAGGCGCGACGTGAGTAAAACTAAAGGAATGTCTCATGACCGGGAGCGTTTCCCAGGCAAACTAAAAGACATCGACATTAATGAAGGGCAAAGCTAGAAAAATTGTGGTATAGGCCCGACATCAGCAAAATCCTCCTCCCCGACCAAGAGGTTGGGCAGAAGGATTTTGAGGGGCTATTGTGGGGCTAAAGAATTTGTGGCCCTAGCCCACTTTTACATTGGGACCCAAGGCCCGAGCCGAGGAGGGATATAGCCGAGAACATATAATAAAAGTCCAAGTAAACCTTGAGACATAGCCGAGGATAACTCTGTCCTCGGCATCCTCGAGGCCCTCTTGAAAGAAAGGGCAAGAACGGTATAGGAACAGTTTTGGGAAAAACTTAAAATATCCGTGTTGATAGAGAAAGGACCCCTGGACAATATGGCGACAAAGGACAAAAGAAAAGCTGTCATTACTGCCATTGAATACTCTGCATCTGACAGGACCATGCTCTTCAGCTTTTACAACCACCCCCAACCACTTTGGGTATGGGCTGATGGGACAAGTATCAATCCTGGAAAGTCGAACCTACACGTAGACGTTGGATGAGGGGTACAGGCTAATATAAAAGGAGAAGTAAGCAATCCAGAAAAAGGGCTGGGAAAAAAGGCTAAGAACCAGAGCCTCCCAGGCCGTACCGAGGAGAGAGACTTCTCGAGCGAACATAGTTTATTTCCGTATGAACACCACGACCAACCATTGTCCGGTGACCAAGGCTTGACCTTTCAAACCCACGCTCTACAAATTATATTGTTTGGGCCCCTAACGTGCTAACCCAATATCATTTTGGGGTTGTTACGAATTGAGTCCTTACAAATATATATATGGATGCTAAGAACATTCATAGCAAGTTATCCAAATTAATGTTTAAAAATATAGCTAAACCCACTTAAAATGCCCTTGCATCAGGCTTAACACTCTATTGCACACTAATAACAATTGAATAGAACCTTAAAAGTTGTATATAGGTACTACTCATCAATACACCAAAATTTATTTATTTATTTATTTTCTCTCACTCTTATTCTCCACCTAGGGCTCTCTCTCTCTCTCTCATGCACCAATCCACACAGATTGACAATGGTGGTGTGATCTGGTGTTCTAATGGTGTTGCGAGTGGTGGAGGACTTGGTTCTCTTTATTGTGATTTGGTGGTGGTGGTGCGATCTATTAGGATCTTGTGGTGTTGCGATATAGTTTTCTCTCTTAGCTGTGTTGTTGATGAAGGACTTGGCAACATTTCTCTCATTGGATATGGCAGTGGTGTTGAAGGTTAGAGAGAGAGAGAGAGAGAGAGAGAGAGAGAGAGAGAGAGAGAGAAGGATGGGTGGAAAAATATATATTTAAATAGAATAATGATAAAATATTGAGACTGATGTAGTTGTATGTGAATGGTATATTAGGTTTTTTAGAAGAAAAAAGGAAGCTTGCATATGTAATCATCACTCCACGCCCCGTGATATATTGCTACTTAGTATATTGCCACTAGCGCATAGCAGGACGACAGTAAGTTAATTAAACTAACAAAAAGTAAAGTTATTAGACTAAGTGTCTGTTTGAGAACAATTTACTTAGTTGGAATTGAAAACTTTTTGTTAAAAGTGCTATAAATAATGCTAAAAGGTAGCTGAAATAGTACAGTAGGATCCATGAATAGTACCAAAAAGTGCAATGAGATTTATAATAGTAGCAAAAATAAGTTGAATAGTAAAAAAAACTGAATTTTTAAGCCAATACCAAATGCACACTAAATTTGATATATATTTTTTTTATAAGGTAGAAATTCTACTTTAACTTAATCTAAGTATAAATTTGTGTGAAACTTCTTCTTGGATATTTGAACTTTGACTCTTGTCTCCTACACTAAATTTGATTAAAAATGCCTTAAAAGACTGATGTGATTAATGTTGTGTCATTATACTAATAAAAAATGGGTATAATTGTCATTGGCACTAAAGAAAGGGGTTAGCAATGCAATGAAGATTCTTTAGACCTAACACAAACACAAAGCATTAATTGACAAGGAAGTAATCGAAGATTAGAAAAGAGAAAAAGGTTCCATATCAGACAAGTGGGTAACTGAACCATGTGCGAGCATGTGGTGGTTGGGCCTTGGTGGGTCCACTAATCCACTTCTCCAACCCTATTCCTTGAAAATGAAATTACACACACACACACAAAACTCGGTTTAATTAGTGCACGTGATCTCAGAGCAAGTGTCGTCCACGCTATTCATCCACTGGCTTAAAAATCATGGACCCCATTCCTCTCCTCTCCTGGCACCTTTTCTTGGTGGACTAACATTACATTCTTTAACAACATAAAGCAATCTGTCATCTCTGCAATAATTTTTTATTAATATATGTCACAACTTTTGTCAATCCTAGCGTGATTCCCACGCTCTCTTTGGCATATGCACAAATGGCACCTCTTTATGATAAAGATAACAAAAATTGAAAAATTATATAATATTTTTTTTATAAATAAAACAATGGTTCCAAAGTCTAAATTCTCTCTAGCCTTCCAATTTCAATCCCTCACCTAGTCCAACTCCTGCCCATCTTCTCCTTCAAATTCCTACCTTCCTCATCAGTATCTGTATCCAAAATCCAAATCCAATATCCATCTCTCTCTCTCTCTTTCTTTTTCTAAGTGTTTGGGCCTTGTTGATTCTTGTGTCAGACCTGAGTTTTTATGTCTTTTTGTCCTTGCAACTTGCAAGCAGGATAGCAGCAAGAGGACCCAATTTGTGTCAGAAGGAAATCCCAACTTCCAATCTTTAATGCTCATGTTTTTCTCTCTCTCTTTCATCCCAAAAGGTAACTATTGTCAGAGTTAGTTGTACTAGGATTTGGATCCCACTTCCAAGGCCACCACAATCAACACATATCTTTTCTTTCTCTCTTCTCTTTCAGTTTTAGCCTTCTACTCCTTCTACTTGCACCAACCATGACTCCAAAGGGTGTAACCCTAAACACCAATTCTCACAAAATCAAGTTTGCTCGGAGGTTCATCCGTACACTCTTGAGGATGAGAAAGAATGCACCCAGTTCATCATCCATTGAAGAAATCCGCAAGCGCAGTCAGAGAATAAAGATCGCGGCGTATTCATCCATGGCTCATGCAGTTGGATCAAGGAGGGCTTGGAGTCGAGCCATTCTTTTCAAGCTTCGAAACCGGGCAAGGCATCACGGTATGATGAGAAGAAGATCCATGAAGAAAAGGGTCATCAAGAATGATCCACCAGGAGATCAAAGCCAAACCAACAAGCTTAGACAACTTGTGCCAGGTGGGAAAGCCATGGATATGTGCAGCTTGTTGGAGGAGACAGCTCACTATATAAGTTGCCTTTCAACTCAGGTTAAGGTCATGCAGACAATAGCAGATCACCTTTCTAAATGAGCATGAAAAAAAGTTTTCAACATATAGAAAATGCTACGGTAAAGGTATAAGATAGAGAGAGTGCAAATGGTAAGTATCTAAAGCACAGAGAATAGCTTATATAATTGGGTTGACACGCACATATATATATATATATATATATATGTTATATATATACACAATTATACATATTTAAAGACAATCATAAGTGAGAGACTCAAAAGCTTCCACGAGCAGGGTTTTTTTTCTTGATTGTACATATATAGATAATCCAGACTGGTAATGCAGGGACGGATAGTCCTTTTATGTTATTTATTTTCTCTCTCTTTGTGCGTATTTGTGTTTTAATTTCTCTGTCTTTGTTTGTTTTTATGTATTTTTTGTGTGGCCTGAATAGAATGTTTCTGCTTTTTACAATTTGTCAATTGTTGGTCATACCGTTTAAAGGAGCATTTCAGGTGAAAAAATTGAAGTGTGAAAAGATACACATGCTTGTCTCTGCAGAAACACATGTTTGGTTTCATCAAGTTAGGTACAATTTGGATGATGTTTATGGTAGTGACACACAAGAAGGAACATGAGGCGTGTTACTTCTTCTCAAGGCTGAAGTTAGGGAGGTAAGATTTAAAGCCCCTTGGTAGACAAAGCCAGGATGCATGCATAAATAGTGGCTGTTGATAATCTTGGTCTAGGAATGGACAGTGGACCCAACATATAACCAGGATTTTTACTTTTCAGAGTTAAGGCGGAGAATTATCTAGTGGGTTCAGTTAGTTCATTTAGTAAAGTATTTTGTTGTTGAGTAAGACATGAGATTTGAATTCAGTATATACTAAAAATTAATTGATGTTTTGACTTGATGATTGATGATAATAAACAATTATCATATATAGAACGGACATTATAAATTGAAAATCTAACATATTTATATAAAAACAATAAAGAGGTAGATTTGAACCAAATATCTCGCTAATAGAAGAAACAGTCAATACTACTAAATTACAAAAATCTTAATACACATAAATATCATTTTATTTCAAAGTTTCATGTCAATTTACATGGTTTTTATCCCTAGGGTTATCATTCATTTAAGCTCTTGAAATTAACTTAATTAAGCTTTTCTTTTTCAACATTTCCACTCATTTTTTTAATTACATCATTTTCTCACCTTAAATGTGGGTATTCAAATCTCTTTAAGTACCCAGTTATTTCTCGAATGTGTGTAATTATCCCATCTCATATATACTAAGTAATTATAATGAAGAATTTTTTGGAGATAGCCCCTATTTCAAATAAAAGTGTTTTTATTTCAAAATTTCATGCCGATTTATATGGTGTTGTCCCTAGGGTTGTCATTCATGAAGTCCTTGAAATTAACTTAATCTTTTTTCTTTCAACATTTACACTCATGTTTTTAATTGCGTTCAATTTTTTTAACATAGGTGTAATCAGAACTCTTTGAGCACATAACCATTCTCTCAAGTGTGTGTAGTCTTATATTTCATACACCAAGTATATATAGGAAGGGATTCTTTGGGATTTATTCTAAGATGTTAGTTAGGAGTTTTGAACATAGAATTTCATGGATATCATGAGATCTTAAGGACCCTTAGAAATATTTGTATATATTTATGTTTGATATAGTAACTCAAGCATCTCATCAGAATTGTGATCTCACCCATTACCCTAATTTGATGTTAAGTGTCAGTACCCAAAGGTCATAGTTTTGTTGTATGCATACACATGAAAAATGCATACACATGAAAACTTTCTGGCTGTCATACAATGACCACCTACACCAAAGTCCAGAATGCAGGCTGGCATGCATATCTCACAAGGGAATGAGAAACTGCCACCGAGTTCTTATATATATATATATATATATATATATCGTTTTAGTTGTCAACTTACAGATTCTTCTTTAAGATGGGCCACTTGACAGTTTTCATTGTTGGATGTGTCAATATATGTCTGATCTCTTAAGAAGACGGAATACCCATGTCCCAAGTAACATGGAATTATCCTCTTTTTACGTCTAAAATATTTCAGACAGACAGAAAAGAGTAGCAGAAACAAAGGAAAGTACTATTCTCTCCATTGGTCGACCTACTTTTGAGACTGTCAAGGAATGTTTGCTTTGGAATTTGGACAAGAATAAGAATAGCACATTGCACATGGTAGGTCCACCGTTTCTCTAATGTTGACTAGAGAGTCACTAGCTAGTAAACTTATCATTTGCCATGCATCATTAAGCGGATTGGATATTAGGAAAAAATAGAGCATTATACTATATATTATTATTAGTATCATTAATGTCGTTGTAGTCATCTTCATTGTCAACATATGGTTTACCGAAAATTTATTGCTTCAATAGCCGGTTATATCATTTTGTCAAGTGAGCTGTAACCAAAGAAAGGAAATTTTGATGGATTTTATAACAAGAAAATGTAATAGAAACAAACTTATTAGGTGGTGTGCTATTCTCATTAAAGGTAATGGAAGATTCAATATTTTTGTTAAATTCATTATTTTCTTCCTTTTGTTTTATTGATAAACTACGTACACACTAATTAATTTGAGAGTTTTAAATCACATTTGTCTAATGGTCTTATACTCACCACTTAACCTTCATCCAGTTTATGTAGGGATTATAAGTTAACCTAGCTGTGTCGAAGTTTAGTTTCTTGGATATATATATATCCAGTTTATGTAGGGATTATAAGTTAACCTAGCTGTGTCGAAGTTTAGTTTCTTGGATATATATATATATATATATATACAGAGGCGGAGCCAGGGGGGTCGAGGGGGGGCCACTGCCCCCCCTAGCCCACCCAAAAAAAAAAAATTTTTTTTTTTTTTGATACTATCATTTTTTTTTTCAGTTTTGAAGGTGAGAACAGTTGTTGGTTTTTTTTTTTTTTTTTTTAATTGACTCGTTTTGGTTGCTGATGAAGTTGTGAAAAATGAAATATATGTATATATATTTTATACTTGTTTTCCTAATCATTAATGGAACAAAATCACCTTAGCTACTTAACATATTTGTTGTTTCTATTTTTTTTCTTTTTAAATACATAAGATATATGTGCATAAAATGCATATATCTTATACAAGTTTTGCCCCCCCTCAACTCAAATTCTAGCTCCGCCACTGTGTATATATATATATATATATATGGCTTCAAAAGTTTTGGTGAGTTTAGAGTCCCCATATAAAGCTTAAACTTGAGAAAGCCCTCTCATAATTTTTTTTTCCACCATGCATGCATTACATGGTGAAAACACTTAATGATAATTTTTCTTTCTTCCATGCCAATTGTATGTGTGCATTCTGCATTACTGAGTTTTCAAGTATTTTTCTAGTTTCTAAGTCTTCCAATTGAATGAAAATGATAATTCCAAAGAAATGCAGTGTGTTGGTTTAAGTATTATTCAAATTCATTTATTTCATTGTTTTACAAAATTTTATATTCAAAATCGATGTCATGTTATATTGTTTTGAATGTCCTCGTAGAATTGAAAATTTTCTTAAATACAATCTTGGTTATTTAAAATAAATAGAAATTTTTTGTTCTACTTTTCAAATTTCTGTTTATGCTCCACCATTCATAACTTTTATGTGTTTAATTTTTTAATTATTTTTTATCTTAAACTTTAGTTATTTTAGAGAAAAAAAAAGAATATGTGACAAGTTATGATTGGTAGAGTATAAAGTGGAACACAAAAAATGGGAAAAATAATTTTTATTCATCTAAAATTTAGTACTTGAATGATTTTGTCTCTAAAGTTTACAATAATTGCTTTTAATCATTTAGGTGACATGATCTAACTAAAAACTAACATTTCATTACTCTATTAGGACTAAAACCAATCACTTTGAGTTTATTATTGATTAATTTAAGATTTTAAGAACTAAAAGCTGTTACTTTAAGTTTGTTAGAGATTGAAAGCAATCCCTTTAGACTCAAGAAATTAAAGTCACTCATAGACTAAAGTTCAGGAACCAATAGAATATTTTGTCCTTGAAAATATAACAACTAATTTCAATAAAAGAAGCCCTTAAACTACTGATTATTTTAATGTTAAAGATATAGTTAAAATGTGGTAGAATAATGATTAATTCATTAAATGTATAATTTCTTATTAGTTTAAACTACGAGTGCATTCAACCTATCAATCCGATGAAACCAACTCAACCTAACCCTATATCTTGGGTTGGTTTTCGTGGGTTGGTGGATGGGTTGGGTTGTAATTTTATTTTAGGTCTTGGGTTAGGTTGGGTTCAAGTTAATAGTTTTTTCAATACATCTGACTCAACCCGACCTACCATATATATTAGTTTATTTTATTATTATTATTTAATTTTTAGTTTGATTTATTTTGGTATTTTGAGAATTATTTTTGATGAATTTGAAAATTTGGAATACAATTTATGCAAATTATATGAATTATAATGATTTATTAAAAAAAAGTTCTTAAATAGTTGTGTGGGTTCTTTTTTTTTAGCACACAAGTTTAAGTAGAAATAAGGATCTTGGGCACAATACTTATTATTTTAAGAGATTGGGCTTGATTCACTGTAGCTAATTTGGGCTGATTTCGAACTAGGTGGTGCACAGAATACAAATCTTACAACATGTACATGCTAACATGCAGGAAATAATATGCATTGAACAACAAGGAACAATAATTGAATGAAATGATAAATAAGGAACATAAAATAAAGTGTTGATCCTCAAGATAATGTAAAATAATTTATTACTTTCTTGATTGTATAATACACTATGCTCACTAGGACGTGTTACAAGGTCCAAATAAGTTCAAAAATCACAGGCTTAGATGGCTCTTCGCTCTTCAGGCCTCTAAGACTTGCAAAGTTTGAGTCCCTTTGAATCTAAGTATGTTCTCTAGTAGCTGTTTGAGGATACTGGACAATATTTCCCTCTTCTTTATCTTTTTTTTTGAATTCTAGCAGAGTTTTCTCTATGATTTTTACTCTAATTCACTGTTGCTGAATGCCCTTCATTGTTGGCTGCTTCCCCTTTTATAGTGTCATCCTAGGGTTTCCGGGGTACCACTAATTCCCTCTATTTGTTCTTTTGGGTACCAAAATCAATGTTGTGTCAGCAACATTGGTGGCTGGTCCTTTCCTGATTCTTCATTATTTCCTTCCTTTTGAGACTTCCTCTTCGAAAGACCCCCGTTGACCTTCCCGTTCTGGGGTGTCCTAGAGGGTTGACCTTTAGTCTTTCTTCTTTTAAGGCATCTAGATTCCACTTTTTCTAACCCAACTTTTGGCTACTTTTCCCTTTGTCATTTTTCCCAAGTGAGTTGATTCAATCCTGTCAGGCTGAAAGATCTCTAGCCACATTCCCTTATGGTTCTTCTTCCTGGGATCCCCAAGGTACTAGGCCTTTACTTATGGGTTGTTGGTTCTTAAGCCTTTTGACCCTCTTTTTGCATCATTGGGTGGCTGATAGGGACATATCTATTTATTCTAGTTCCTTGTGTTTCTCGATACCCACCCTGAACTGTTTTAATCCCAACCTGGCTTTGTTGCATGTCCCGAGGATCCTAAGCTCCTGAGAATCCCCAGATATCTTGGCCCAGTTTTTTTCCCGGGCCTCCCTAGCGATTTTATGACCTTTGAGGGCTAGGCTGAGCTTTTTTCCTTTTTTTATTTTATGGGGCCTGAAACTTGCCCATTCATGGATTTGGTTCCCTCCTTAGGGACCCTTAATGTGTTTGGACCTCTCTTCTTTCTTATTGGAAGCCCAAATGCTTTATTTTTCCTAGGTTTCAATTCTTTGCTTTGTTTTGGGCCTTGGTATAACATTGTAATTTTTTGGGCCTCAACAATAGTTTATGAAAGTCCAAATTTTTAATAAAAAAACTAACTCAACCCAATCCATACCCAATGGAACCCATGTGGATTGGGTTGAGAATTTCTCAACTTGACAAGGTCTAGGTGGGTTGAAAAAGTCCTCCAACCCGACTTATATGCTCACCCCTAGTTTAAACTTTGTAATAAGTAGTAATTTATCTTAATGGATTCTAGATAGTTTAAATAGTAAATTCTCTTCTTGTGAAGTAAGGGACCTAATTTCAAATCTCGCATACACAAAAAAGAAACTCATTCATTTCTTGGCCTATTGGTAAAGAGAAATCATCATAGAGCAGACGCTATTCTATAGGTTTCAAATCATAACCTGTCTTAAAAAATAGTAATTTAATGTAGTATACTATCCAAGTTAATTTGTTGTGCTCTCTCTCTCTCTCTCTTTGTCTAATAATTTTATTAGATCTATGTCATGCAATGATATTAGAACCAATGTTATAAATCTCATTTTACAAGCAATTTCAGTTTTGTCTTGAGAACAAAATATTTTTGTATAGGTCAATATTAGTGTATCATTAATGACATTACCGTGCATATACATATGTATGAAGTCAAGATAAGTTCGTCTATCACCGCACACCTTTGGCGCGATGGTCACTCTACACATATTAAGTGCTTGTGGGGTGTGGGGGTCAATGGCCGGGGTTTAAGTTTCCAGGAGGGAGGTTCACACATATATACACTTAGATTAGGCAAGAGTATAATTTCTATCTTATATATATATATATAAAGAAAGATAACGTCGTCTAACTCATCATTATATTAGGAATAAACCCATATCTTCTCAATTGAAGAGTAATTATTCTCCCTCATTCAAAACATTCCATCAAGAGAAGCGATAGTTGGTATCAGTAAAAACAACCCAATATTTACACTGGTACATTTCAAGGGGTGTACTGTATCAAATTATTGACTAGTACATAATATTTTAGTTGCTATTGTCTAGTATTTAAGGCTTCAAAAGAAGGTGTTTTTTACCCCCCACCACTATTGCCAGCCGCTCTACAAGGTTGAGTGCAAATAAGTAAGGGTTTTTCAAATCTAAGAGTATTGCATCCAGGATTGTATAAAATGTTCTATTTTACCATCTAAAATGTCACTTTATCTATTATATAATACCACTTTACAACGCACCCAACATCCCATTTCTTATTTTTCTCATCTATTCATTTTTTTTATATTAATTTTACCACCTCTTTCTCTCTCTTCCTCTCCTCTTTCTGTCTCTTCTTAGTTCTCTCTTCCTATCCATTTCTTTGCGTCTAAAAGATTACCACCAACATAAAAAATAAAAACCTAGTCACCACCATAAAAAAAACCAAACCACCACTATAAAAAAATAAAACCCAGCCACTGCTAGGAAAAAATAAAAATAGTCACCACCTTCCTCTCCATCACCACCTTCACACCATCACCTTAGCCAAACCCACCACCTCACGAATGCTGCACCACTCACAACACCACCAACAACCCACAAAAGCCACAATCACTGAAAATAAAACCCAACCATCGAACCAAAAAATACCAACCACCAATTCAACCTAACCAATAATGACCCACCACCACCCCGATTTGCAACATCTGCAATGTCAAACCCATGAGCTCCACCACCCTGATTTAGCACATCTACCATATCAAACTCATGAGCTCCACCAACCAATGGGGCCCATGCCAATTGGCCACATCTCCACCATGGAGGCTTGATTCAAGGGAAGAGAGAGAGAGAGAGAGAGAGAGAGAGAGGAGTTTTGTCAAGTGAGGAGAGAGAGGTGAGAGGAATAAAGTTAATAAAAAAAGAATACAACTTGCTACAACAAGTTGTATATGTAGAACTTTACTATAGCAAAGTAAAAATTATAGCAAATACACACCTGGATGTTGCTTGTGTTTTGATGTTTTAGAGGCTAAAATAAGATTTCCGGAGTTTTACAACTCCGAATACTAATGCTCTAAATTCAAGAAATTGCATCTTGTCCCAAAACCTTACTGATCTATTCTTTACCATTTATAGTGTTCAAATAGAATCCCATTGTTAGAGATGTTATGACCCAAGAGGCCTAAACCAATTGTTGTTTCGTATACTTGTAAAACAAGCAAACTAACCCTAATTAATCTAGAGTTAACCAAGAGATCACTAGTATATAAACCCTACATTGGATTTACTGTGAGTGATTAATAAACAAAATATAGTTGTTAATAGCTTTTACTTATGGACGTACTTAATCACTTCACAACTTAACACCCATATAGGCCACCATGTGTCTTTCGTTTAGAAGAGTTGTCCTCCATATGGGTATAGATCTCTGTATCCATGCACCTAAATGTTCATGGTCCTCCATCTGGCATTTGACTTTCCTTCTCATCACATGTCATTGTCACTACTCATTACCACCTTAATAAAGTATTCCATCCCATGTGTCTTGAGGAGTATTATTTATTGGAATTCCTTCTAGTCATGCATCTCTACAATCTTGGCTAAGTTTCTTAGACCATTTGTCTTATATTTAGCCTATATCAGCTTTCGTTTTAGTCACACATCTCTATTACATTTTTTCAAGTTTTTCAGACCACACCTCTAGTCTGACACTTGATTTTTTTTTTTGTTTTTTGTTTTTTGTTGTTGTTGTTGTTGTGGTCATGTGTCATCTTTAGCTAAGTTTCTTGAACCACACATTCGCAACCTCTACAATATGATTTGCAGTCCTTTGCAATGTCAGGCTTCAATCACCATGCACGATTTTTTTTTCCATTTAACTTTAAATTTCTTAGAATTTCGTTAGTGGGCACGTTGGCAAAACAAAGTTGGAAACTAGCATCTCGACTTTTAAAAACTCGAGTTCAGGGTGGAAATCGAGTTTTCAATCCTTGAGTTCCGGAGCTGAGAAACACTTGATGTGGAAAATTTTCCACGTGGAACCATGTAGAACTTGAGTTTTAGACACTCGAGTTCCGATTCTTCATTTTCTCATTTCTTCCTTCGTTCTCCTTGTTCTTCCTTTTCTCCTTGTACCTCACCCACAGATTCATCAAATCTTAGCACTGAAGCAACAACCCAAACCCATAGATTCATAATATCTTGGCATCGGAGCAAAAACCCAAACCCAAAAATCACGATCTCGGCATCGGAGCGGCTCCCTAAGCTTGGGTTTATTGATCTCAGCACCAGAATGGCTTGGAATTGTTAATCTCGGCACCAAAGCGCACTTGGGTTTGATGTTTCTATCTAATATTTTTGCTTGGTTTGTTGTTTTCTGGGTTTATTGTCTTTGGAAGTAGGTTTGGGGTTTTGAGAGTTAGAGAAATCGTTGGCCATGGTGGTCCGAAGAGAACAGGGCGAAGGGAAAACAGAGAAGGAAAAAACGGAACTTGAGTCTCTAAAACTTGATTTCCATATGGATTTTAGACTCCACCTCAGGTGTGCCAGCACATAGAACTCAAGTCTTTTAGGCTCGAGTTGCTACAGTGAACTCGAGTTTAAGAGACTCGAGATGTTATTTTACTGAATCGTTTCTAATGCAATATAACTAAAGATATTCTCTCCTAAATGCATGCTAGTTGGAAAATTACCTCCACCATGCGCCCATATGATTTCCAACCTTCTTTTTAGTTTATCACTTCCTTTATCCAATATGTGCTCTACCGGCCCGATTATATTTGCTTTTCAAATCGAGTTATATTTAGGCTTCCACATTGAGTCTAAGGTAGGATGTAAAGAACATTGTCGAGGCTCAAAGTCCATTGTATTACCCTAATCCAAATTAGACTAGGAATTCTAATCCTAGTTGTACAAGATGTCCTAACTATGCTGTGGTAACCCCTATATATATATATATATATAGTCGATGGGCCTTTTTCCTATTGAAGCAGGTTACTAAAGCTAAGCAGAACTTGATATTTTAGCTTGAATTTGAGCTTAAATTCAACTTAACTAATGAATTAACTTGAGCAAAGCTGAGTTCAAGTTTTTTGATGTTAAAGATATTTTAGCCTATTAGCATAGGCCCAAGCTTAATTCTACTTTGTGTGCAACCCAAGTCTCCTATTTGTACTAAAAGTCTATTAGTTTAGGATTTAGTTTACTATATATACACATGTTACGGTTCATTGTAACACAAAATTTATTCTACATTCTAATATATTATTGATGTAGCTCTTTAGGTTTTCTTTGTAGATGTAGGCCGTTAAGCTGAACTACATAACTCTCGTGTGTTATTGTGTTCTATATTTTATGTTTTCGCTTCCATACTAGCACATTCAACATGGTGTATCAATGCTAATATTTAACTTTAGGCTTTTTAACAAACTCAAGTTTGAAAATTGTTAATATGCTTGGTTCTAGCTCAAGCTAAACTTGAATATTTTACTTTTGTTGTCGGGCCGAACTTGAACATTCAATACTTGAAAAAACTTATCTGGTCTATCACCCCCACCTACCTTAGAAACTGGTTGATCTGTTGAAAAAATAAATTGGTTGTTTCTTTTCAATGGATTGGACAGGTCCGAAGATTGGGCCCTATATATACAAGATACGTTTGCTTTCATTGGGCCTTATCATAGGTTATACACTATAGCTTTTTAGTGGACTATTTTAATGGGCTTTTTTTTTTTTTTTTGAGAAGTATTTTTAATGGCCTTTTTAAAATAAGTCAATGCCTTATCTCAAATAAAAATGAAACAGATCAATAAAAATTAAGGAGGGGGGGGGGGGGGGGGGGAGGTGAATATTGGCTCAAAGCTTCGCAAAGATCGGCTAGAGTATAACAAAAGCAGGTTAATATCTCTGGTTGAGCGATTCAAGAGCAATAGGAAACCAAAATTATCATTCATTAAAAAAAAAAAAAAAAGTGGAAAAGAAAAGAAAAAAGGAAACCAAAATTATCAAGCCATCTATTTCAGCAAGCCTCATCCTGTAAGGCCAACCTATACGTATAAGCAGCTTTGTACAAAGAGATTGAAGGTACGTCTAATGATGATTAAATTGAGCCAAGGCGAGACTCCATTGAGGATGGATAGTAACTCAGAAGATGTTGAAGCTCAATCAAGAGCGTTATACTATGTCGGATTTGGAAGTAGTGCCATCAAGTTGACACAAAATTTAAAGGTTACAATGGTTCCCAAGGCACAACTAAAGAGTAAAATTAAGAGACCACCAGTAGTCCAACAAGAAGAAGTAAAAGAGCTAGAGATGATCGAGTTCGATAACTAGGGCTTGAAATAGGAGTACCATATGGAGTAACAGATTCTAGCCAGGAATCTGAAGAAGAGAGGGAGTATTACCAAGTCCACAAGAAGTCAAAGGTAGTGAAAGTGTTGATGGGCAGAAAAAAAAAGACAAAATAAAAGGCTAAAGTTCAAGAACAAAAGGATAAAAAAACTACAAACTATGCAACTGAAGGAAACGATAGGATCGATTAGTCATCAAATGAACAAAGAAGAAGAGAACCAGGGGATCATAATCATCAACGACTTAAGTGCACTTGAGTGCAAAACAATTTTGTTGCTTCCTCGAATTATGGCACTTCAGGCAGAAAAACCAATCCAAGTTGACGACCAAGGGGCAAGCCTAGTTTTGCCCATGGTATAACATGACTCATCATATTTTAAGGTCCATATGGATGGGAAACCGACGAATTGAGGCTTAATCGATAATCGGGTGGCAATAAACACAAAAAACACACTTGTGGTTTAAAAGTTAGCACTTTATCCACTTAAGGTTCACTCCGTTAAACTTCTATAATCCACCTTTGTACTTTCACCGTTAAAAACACAAAAAACATAACAACAACATAAAAATCAAGGGCTAAAAGCATATTTTTAAAAATGAAGTTTTGGTTCAAGAACATTCTTCCTCTTCATAAGAACATTCTCAACCCTATCAATCCAAATAAAACTGTCAAGGGGATAGAAAAGATTGAGAAAAAAATTTGTAAAGTGTTTAATTTGGTTTTAATTTTTGGTTGCAATGGCTGTGGGTTTATATTTAAAATTTATGGGTTTAATTTTTTGTTTCTGTTCAAGATTTCTGGGTTTAGTTTTTGGTTTGGGTTTAGCTTGTATATTTTGCAAAAGGCTTATGCAGAGTAGAAAACGCTTGTTTTTTGAATACATGTTTAATTACTCAATGAATTTTTCAAAAAATTATGGACGTGTTTCATTTTCAACTACAGCTTCAATTGGAATTGGTTGGTGGAATGGGAGCCTGAGAACTATTATTTGTAAATTGGCTTGGCTTTGGGTTCTACTTCTACAGTTTATCAAATTTTGATTCAAAGAAAAATGATCATCCACGGTGGTCATGTTTAACAGAGGAAAGCATGCTCTTTCCATCCAATGGGAAGTGAGGTTTCGTTTAAACAATCAAGGAAAGGAAAGTTCAAATTCCATTCTTAACATATCCCTGTGCTGTTCCTGGGGCTGGGGGATCTTAAACTCTATACTACATTGTTCAAATACTCTTATATACGTGGACCTATGTACTAGTATACAACTAACAACCCAACAAGCAATCGCTAGCCTTACTTAGATCATCCACAGCCAGATAATCTTGAACATAAACCAAAAATTAAACTCATAAATTTTGAACATAAACCCACAACCATTGCAACCAAAAATTAAATCCAAATCAAACACACCACAAATTTTTTTCTCAATCTTTTCTATTCCCTTGACAGTTTTATTTGGATTGACAGACTTGAAAATGTTATAAAAAGAAAGAATGTTCTTAAGCCAAAACTTCACTACTTTAAAAAATATGCTTTTAGATCTTGATTTTTATGTTTTTGTTATGTTTTTTTACGTTTTTAACGGTGAAAGTACTAAGGTAAGTTATGAAAGCTTAACATAGTGAACCTCAATTGAGAAAAGTGCTAACTTTCAAACCATAGATAGGTAACTTAAATTTCGATCAAATCATAGGTGGGTAAGTTATAACTTGCCCTAAACAAATTCTTTCATAGAGCCATCAGAAAACTAAAAGTTAGAAAGACTTCCTCTTCTAGCAAAAAGGTAATCTCTTCTTAGCCCATATGGGTCACTTTTGCTAGCTAGATGTGTTATCCTATCAATCATTAAATCAGTAAAGAAATGGTAATACTCAATTGTAGGTAACTAACTTGTAAGTAACAGCATAAAATGACAAATGCTATGTGTTGTATATAATAAAAACATAAAAATAATGTGAAGGTAACTACTAATTACCTTTCCTAAACTCCACAAAAGTGAGAGCTTTGTGCACTTGGTAAAACCTATCAGTCGAATGAGGACATCAAATTATCAAAAAAGACAAAGTGAAGATATGAAAATTAAACCAAAATAAGGAACTTGAAGCATGTTTGAACTCCAAAGATCAAAGACCAATGTCACATGTAACAAATAATTTAGTAAAAGGCAAAAATCATTATGATACTTAGCAATTAGCATATTCACAATGTTCCTATCAGGGTGGCAAATGGGTGGGTTTGGGTGCGTTTAGGGTGGGCATAATTGGGTTGGGTATATAAAACCCATTTAACTAATTGCTTCAACTCAAATTCAACCCAATCCAATTATTATGGGTAAACCCCAACCCATCCAGTTACCCAATTATCAAAATTACCAAAATGTTACTAAAGTGAAAATGATTAAAGTATTCTAAAATTTTCAAAAATGACCAAAATACCCCCAAAACCCAAAAAATGACCAAAATACCCTCGAAACCTTAAAATTACCAAAATACCCCAAAAACTCAAAAAATGACCAAAATACCCCTAAAATCCAAAAAATGACTAAAATACTCCCTGAAACCAAAAAATTGACCAAAATACCCCATAAGCCCAAAAAATTATCAAAATACCTCCAAAACCCAAAAAATTACCAAATACCCCCGGAATCCTCAAAATGACAAAAATACCCTCAAAATCCAAAAAAATGACCAAGTACAAGCATACTGTGTCTTTTTTTTTTTTGTTAAGAAATTCTATGACACTCTAATTTTTTATTTGTTTATGATATGCTTAAGATTTCTATTGAAATTAATGTTTCAAAATTCTTTTCCTTACATGTTTGAAGGAAAATAAAGTTATTATACATATGTGTTACTGCTTAAATGGACCACCGTGATTAAAAATATAACAACATATACGGTGACAATTGTAATTTAGTTCGTACATTTTTTTCCTCCAATTTCTCTTGGATGGTTGCTTTAATATGATTAATGATATATATGCCATCGAATCAAAGACAATTAGGACCACCTGATTGATACAATACAGGGTTTTCTTTCGTACACAATAATTTGAGGCCTGCTTAGAAATATTTGGAGGCGATCTATAATGATAAACACATACCTCACTTTATATACTTTGTAAAAAGCTTTCAAGCTCGTCTCCAACAATGTGGAACCCATAATCCACCGTGTAGGAATCCACTTTGTAATTTTTATGAAGATTTGGACTCAACACTTCCAATCAGAAACCAACATCTATTTGCTATTAAAAAGGTCACCTATTAAAATAAAACATGGATCTTGTTTATTCAAAAAGGTAAAAATAAAGTCTGCCTATTCTAAGGTTAATCATCTTCTTCTTTCTCAACCAATATCCTCTTGCATGCCTCATAGCACATGAAAGATATCCCAGCAGCAGGGACCAATTTCACACAACTTGGTCCCAACCCTCTATACAGACCTGGAAGCCCTTCATTTTCAAATATGCTCACGAGAGCATGAAGCATGCTTTGATACTGTCTCCCATTGATAGCTCCAGCAGCCTGCATATGCTTGCGAGCCACCTCAAGTGGGAAAGTTGCAGTACTGGAGATTGCACCAGCTGCTGATCCAATTAAAATTTAACACCACCAACAACCAAAAGTAAAATCTTAAAACCCATAACATTAAAAAAGAAGACGAAAAATAACCTATCCAACAATGTAGCACTTAATAAGCAACAATTGAGTATCTTTGAAATAAAAACATGTAATGAGTCCTCAAAAAGCTTCCATGTTGATAAACATTATGTACAATGTGAAGCTGCAAAGGAACCTTTCCCTTTGAAGACTCACAACAGTCAAATATATACAAATAGTCTTTAAAGTTTACAAAAATGAGTACCTTGAAGTTAGTCAAATCTGGGACTACATAATTAGGCAGCTTTTCATTCACCACAACATATCCACCTGCATCAATATTCCAAATGAATTACAAATGAAGCAAACGAAGTACTTAACGTAGCATAAGCGTTCTTTCTACTTTGCAGTATTTCAGCACACAAAGAGATCTTCAAAGGCCATAGAAACAAATGAATTTTTGCAGCATAATACTTATGTTGGGATAAAAGGTTAAATGTTCAACAAACAAAGAAACGTCCAATGAACCCCACAATCAAATTATTGTATATGCAGGGCTAAATGGCCACACCTTTGTTGGTTTGCAACCAACATAATTAAATTTTTTTAAATATTCCTTTCAATGTTTCAAAATATAATCTTGGGAATACAAGAAGAGTGAAAACTCTTTCTTTATTAGTAAATTACACACATACCCAGTTATAGTTTTGATCCCAGAAAATATAATTTTAGTATATAGTATAATCTAAAATTTGATCATACATTCAGCCATGGAATGCTCAAAATTTCAAACAGGCAGCAACAAAAGTCCTGTACCTTAGGACCCAATTAATTTCAACCATGTGGCTGAATTAATCAATGCATCACAAACCTTATGTAAATTTTATTTCCTCATTTTCTGATTACACTGTACATTGAATTATGGCTTCTTTAAATGTCAAATACCCAAGCGACTTCATTAAAAACACTAAATCTTAAATCTCAAATTCTTATCAAATTAAGTATCCTAACTCATTATCTTATTAAAGGGCAATCTATAGCTATAAGCTTTTGCATCACATACACTCATAAATTGCCGTCTGAATTTGGTCCTCAGAGCATACTCAAGTAGAAAATTGACTACAAACTGAATAAATCATTGAGACAGACTTCCCAAATTGCTTAAATTGAACTCTTCTATGTGACCAACTCTTCCTCATCAATGTCATGATCTCTTTCCTATATTTGGCAACTGAGAAAACAGAGGAAATCATTTTCTTTTTCTTCCAAAAAAAGTAATAAAGTTTGAAATTTTATTTATCAAGAATGGAAAGCTTAACTATCCCATACGATCAAATTACTAAACTAATCTCTTTATATGACACATTTTCTCAAAATCCAAGTTCTTTTCCATCAACAACTCTGACCCAAATGAACAAAACAGAGAAACAAGAGAACAAGTAACAGTGAACCTTGCAATTGAATCTCAAACAAGCAAACTCATACCTTGTAATGCATTTACATATCTATAGAATTTGGAAATGTGAAAGAAATTTGACATCTACTAACTACTTTCACAGATTTAAATTACCAAAAAACAGTTCAGGCAATCGAAATTAGAGAAGATAAAATCGAACAAAATTAGAAGATGTAAACTGTTTGGTAACGGAGAAAACGAAGGAAAGCAAAAGAAGACTTTTGAGTAGCTAAAGAGAGGAACCAAATCCGAGATTTGAAACTTACTGATGAGTGCTGGAGTGACCGGAAAGAGGATAAAGTGAATATTTCGGTAAACAACTCAGAAAACTATTGAAGCTTTGAAGAGTTTTGATGTGTCCGAAGCTGTTGGGTTTCTGACTAAAACATGATTGGAGGCTGAGAAAATGAGGGAAAATGAAAACCCTAAACCCTGAAACGTCTGAGGGTTGGTTTTTTTTTTTTTTTTTTTTTTTTGGAAATGACTGGATTGAATTTGGGTATATTGTTTTTGGGGTTAAATGGGCTTCAATGGGTTTTTAATTAAAACCCAATTATCAGTGGGTCTAATTGGGTTGATGCCCATTTAACCCAACTGATAATTGGGTGGGTTTGGGTTTAATTAGAGTGGGTGGGCAAATGGGTTTTGGCTTTACTTTGCCACCCCTATTCCTATGCTAGGTTACCCAACCTAATCTAGTAATATCATGTAAATTAACAAGCTGGTAATTACAAGTCTTGATATAGATTTGAATTCAGAAAAACAAATAAGTAGAGTTTTGGCCTCCATGTTATACAAGTTTGAGATTGCCACAGCTTGGCTCTAGTTAGATAAATCCAAAGTATGGTAAGCCACCTTCCAATCTAAGGATACAGAAACATAAAAGCAAAAGTCTTCAAAAAATAACACATTGTTCAAAACTTCAAAACCATAATTTAGCAGATGTAATGCAACATGAGGATGAAGATTTACAGAAAAACAAAGAAGAAGCCACGTGATGATCCGTACATGTGACAACTGAAACATCAAAAGATCACTCACTGTTTCATTGGATGTCTTTGGATCCGAATAGACCTATGCTCCATGGTTTTATGGAAGCAGTAGTTTTGTAATTTTTATGAGCTATCTGAAGATGTACAACCACTATACTTCTTAGATTCTTCTTTTGTACATTTATGTCTTTTTTAATAAGATACTTGAATTACCTATCAAGAAAATTAGGAAAACTAGATCAGACAGACCAAAAGGAAAATTTTGTCAACAGTTGTTTTGAATAGAGAGGACGAGCACAAAAAAGATAGTGAATTTTAGTTCACAGATACTGATAACATTATACTTTGATCTTCCACTATTTATCTTTAGTTTTTTCTTTTCTTTTCCTCTTTCCAATACACAATTTTCTAACATTGGTAATCCGCATAACTCATTTTCAAGAGTTTGCTCTGCCCTCCCTGAATAATACAAATACCATATAACAATGTGTATGGACCTTCCAAATCCAATAGAAAAGCAATAAAAACAAAAAAAGGTAATAGATGGTGAAACATGGAATTTCTGAAGGATGAACAAACATCTCAAAATAAAACAGGTTAAAATTTTATAGTAATAATAAAATAAATAAATAAGGTAAAAAGAAGTGCATGTAAAGGTCAAGTAAAGGAATGTTGGATGAATTAATTAAATTTAATCAAGTCAAGATATCCTAGTAACAAAAAACAAGATCACATGATAAATTAAACAAAACTTGACATTTGCATTGCTGCAACCAAAACCATTGTTTCTACAGTGTGTAGAATGCATATCCCTCACTTGGATAAGACGGCTGCTTAACAGAATGTAAGTGAAAACTGACGTGAAATAATAGAGAAAGAAAAATAAATGAAGCTTCTCTGTCAATCTGACTGATGTGAAGGAATATATAACGCAATCCTTCAAAGAAGTCATACACAAGGCTTCACTCTTTATGTCATTGAAAGGGGGGGGGGGGGGGTGTGAAGTCTACAAAACTGGCCCATCCGTGTCTTTGTATCACATCTACTTCCTACAACCAGCTAAACAATTTAGGCCCCTGGCCCTCCACACTTATGAACTCAGCACTAGCTCCTCCTCTTCCATCTCCTTGACTGCTCTTATGAGACCCTTTGTGATTCCATTGAGGTGCAATCCTTTCTCTTTCATTTCCTCTAGCAGCTTCTCTGCTGGTTCCCAATCTAAAGCCTTTAGACAAAGAGATTGGATCAACTTATTGTAATCATCAACATTAGGTTGAACGCCAAAATCCTTCATCTCAGCCAACAACTTCAAAGCCTTGTCAAACTCTTCAAGTTTACAATACCCACGAATGAGTGTATGGTAAGTCATAGGGGTCAGTTTAGAATGCTTCTTTTTTGCTTCTGACAAGAGTTTACAAGCCTCCTCCATCTGACCACCATTTGTGTAACCACTCATGATGACAGTATATGTGTACACATCCGGTTTCAATCCCCTACTCTCCATCAGCTTCTTAATCTGTATAGCTTCTCCCAGATCCCCAGCCTTGGAATATCCACTGATAATTGAATTGAAAACTACATTTCCAGGGGGCGGACCCTCTGTGATCATCTTAGAAAGCAACTGTTTTGCCCCATCGACATCTTTCATCCTACACAAACCATGAATGACAGTAGAAAACGGCTTAATTGCATATTTCCGTGCTCCTCCTGAAAAATCATCCAACATCTCCAAAGCCAATTTCACAGTTTCATCCTCTCTACAGAGTGAACTGATCAAAAAATTAACAGAAGATCGAGGAGTAATTTGGTTCTTCTCCTTCGCAAATAAATATACTGAATGGGCATCCTTAGCCTTCCTCCCCTTACAAAGCCAAGATATGATCTTACCCACTTTCTCATTCTCAGGCAAACTTCCCTCATCAAGCATCTTTTCACAAACAGACCAAGCCCAGCCAAACATTGATCGCCTAGATAGTGCTTCAATCGTGAAATAATATGTATCAACATTTGGGACACACCCAAAATCCCCAAACTTGTTAAATACCTCCAAACTCGCCTTCCCTTTTCCCAATTTCGATAACAAAGCTATCAACTGATTGAGAATCTCCACATTCAACACACCATTCTCTTTCTCACCTATCTCCTTAATCAAATCCCACAAAGCATATGCATCTTTCTTCTTAAGTTCACGACAAATTGCCCACACTAGCACATCCACCACACAGGTAGTCACCTTAAACTCAGATTTCTTCTTTAAACCCCACTTGAAAAACCTAATCAAATTCTCACCCAAAACAAGTGGGGTTTCCAGAACTTTCACCACAAACTCCTCATGTAGAGTCAAACCCATGTCATCAAGAGCTGACTCTAAAGACCCATCAACACTACTCTGCAATAACGACAACACATTCTCCAACTGCTCCACATTAATCTCATAAACCTCCTCCTTTTCATCCCCATTTTCCTCCCCAGTGGCAAAAGTATCAAACTGGGAATCACCAGATTGGTCTGAGACCCCGAAAATCTCATCCCCATCCCCAGGGACAAAACTATCCGACTGGGTATCCCTATTTTCATCAATACCAACTAAACCTTGCTTAGAAACCCCATGAATCTCAGAATTCTCCAACTGGGTATCACCATTTTCAACAAAACCCACTGAGGACTCCTCAGAATCAGTGGGTTTTGTTGAGGTCTGAGAGTAGAACCTGGGGTTTTGGCAAATAAATAATCTTTTGGGAAAACCTCAATTTGTTGAGAAAACAGGGAATTCAGACTCAGTTTGTGTTTGAGTTATAGAAGATGAAGAAGCAGGTACCTTGTGTTTCGGGTTTTGAGTTGCATAGAACCTCCTCCATACTCCTCCACCTTGTCTGGACGACACAGCATCTCTTGCCACCACCACCGACCTCCACATCCTCTCTCTCTCTCTCTCTCTCTCTCCCTCTAAGAAAGATGTTCAGTATCAGTGTTTACACTTACCCTACAAATCAAGCAGGTTATTTTAATACAGATGGGGGGCACGTGGCAAGTAACAAATCTAACGGTAGAAAATAAAACAACACGTTACAAAATTCTTAATTGCTCGCACCTTTTAGCAATCTCCTTGCAAACCCACCGGAGCCACCACTGATGCAACAACGCCTTTGAGCAAACAGGATGGAGCCATTGGAGATGATGCGTCTTACAACGACTTTGCAGCGAATAGGACAGAGCCATCGGAAACGATGGCAAAGGCGCAGGACTTGCCTTGAACTTTTATTGATGGTGGGATTTATCTGTGAATTCTCATGCCTGAAACTCACATCAAATCTGATCCAATTCTCCAAAACCACCATCTATAAAAATAAAAAAGCACCATTATCAACCCATCAACCACCCACAACGCATATTCATTCTACCCATATTCGCAAATCTAGAGAAACCAAACCCACATTAAAAAAAACCCAGCCTCTGCCGTCGAACCAAACGGCCCAACTTATCTAGTTTCGCTCTACCGCAAGCTCATCGGAGGACCTCCGTTTCGTGCGCCACTGCCGGACCTAGCTAGCCTCGACGGCGTCAACGCTCTAGCCACAACACTCACCGCCACATCAGTCCCAACTGCCACAGTTTCTTGGGTGTGTCCTTCGCAGTCGCACGCAACCAAACTGCAACAAAAAATTTCCAGCATGTTTTGAACTGAACACCTCTGATGCTCAGACTATGAGAGTGCTGACGGGAGAAAGAGGAAAAGAAGGGATAAAGAGAGAAAAATTTTTTTTTTTTGAGAGAATGACATGGCATATTTTTAGCCTTTAGGTTGTTTATAGTGTCTTTCGGGGTTTTTTAAAAAAATAACTATAAAACACAAACAATATTATTAGTTAGACAACGTTTGAAACTAATTTGGTTTCTAACAATTCGAGTCCAGATGACTCGATTTTCATCTCCACGTAGGCCTGGAAATCGAGTCCATTAGACTCGGTTTCTGTACATGGAAATCGAGTCTAATGGACTCGGTTTCTGTACATAGAAATCGAGTCCATTAGACTCGATTTCCGTTCGTAGAAATCGAGCACCCAGTACTCGGTTTTCTTCATTCAACGCACCGACATGAAATCACCAAGGAAGAACACGTGAATGAACACTCACATGCTCTGTTTTACTCTCCACAAAACAGAGCATGTGAGTAGAGATTAAGAATTTCTTTTTATATTGTACCCTTTCAAATATATATAAATATTTTTTCATTTTCATATCCAGACATGCAAGGAAAAAATTCGGGCTTCTTGAAAAATACAATAACAAGAGCCTGCCAAAGCCTCAATTTCATTGCTGCTATAAGCATGTTGCAGCACCTGAGAACACGAGGCAATAACAAGACTATTTTTGTCTCTAATTACGACCCCAATACCTGACTTATTATCACCTACAAAAATGGCTGTGTCAAAATTGATTTTTGCATAATTTTCCAGTGGAGCTTGCAACTTGCATTTGGGATGGATTTGCCATTCCTGTATCGATGACTGGGCTGTAAAAAACTCGGAATACCTGTCCTTGGCCTGCTGAGAGATCAGATGCAGTGGAATGGCCGATTGCTGGAGACGGACTTGGTTTCTTTGTGACCAAATCTCTACTCACATGCTCTGTTTTGTGGAGAGTAAAACAGAGCATGTGAGTGTTCATTCACGTGTTCTTCCTTGGTGATTTCATGTCGGTGCGTTGAATGAAGAAAACCGAGTACTGGGTGCTCGATTTCTATGAACGGAAATCGAGTCTAATGGACTCGATTTCTATGTACAGAAACCGAGTCCATTAGACTCGATTTCCATGTACAGAAACCGAGTCTAATGGACTCGATTTCCAGGCCTACGTGGAGATGAAAATCGAGTCCTCTGGACTCGAATTGTTAGAAACCAAATTAGTTTCAAACGTTGTCTAACTAATAATATTGTTTGTGTTTTATAGTTATTTTTTAAAAAAAATCCCTGTCTTTCATCTATATTAAAATGGGAGAGTTTTAAACGGGAGGTCTGGAGTCGTTATATTTTTCAAATTTTAAGTTTTTCTTACTTAGTCAAAACTAAGTTTTTCCTTTGTAAACTATTAAGCTAGTTTTTATTTATTTTAGGTTGGATTGCCTAATCAATACTTACTAGGGTTATCAAATTTTTTTTTTTTTTGAAAATTAGGGTTATTAAATTATTAATAATATATTTAATATTTAAAATAAATAAATATATTAATATATAGAGATGGTATGATGCGGTTTATGCGATTTATGCGGTTTTCTTATTATAAAACTACAAATTGCATTGCACCATACGAGAGTGCACGGTTACTTGCGATGCGATTATGCTATTTTATGTGTGATTTTTACAGTTTGGTGAATCCCTCTATAGGAGCATAGAGTGGAACAAAGGAAATTTTATTCCACAAAGAAACATTCACTTTAAGACTGTTGTAAAAACGGAAGTTTTAATACCAATTTGTTGAGAATAGCAGAAGCATGAATATCAATTTGTTGTGTGTGTATCCAAATAACAGTGGGCTTATGTAGAATAGAAATAGAAAGACAAAAGAAACAATCACACGGGAACACAAGGATTTACGTGGTTCGGCTTTTGGCCTACGTCCACGGGTGGCGTCAAGGAGAAAGTTTCACTAACAAAAGAAAGAGATTACAAAGGTGGTACCAAAATACTCTCAAAAACCCCAAAACCCATATCCCAAATACACCCAAAAGAGCTCTCAATCACCATAGCACATGACTAGAGAAAACCTAAATTTCTCTCTCAAAACAAAGCACGGCTTAGAACTTTAAAATAATATGCGGTTGACTTTGATCACTTATCAATCAATTGCCGCATGACAAACATATTTATACAAAGTATAAGTCGGATAGGGTATATTATTTGAGAGCATATCACAAAGCCGGCTATACAAGTCCTAATATAACTAAGATTTGGTTTACAAATCCTTCCAAGACAAGGACTGCGCGCTCTCACGTGCACTGTTCAAGCCACTAATCATAACAAAGACATTTGTCAGAACCAAATCTTGAACTTTTGCCATTTCATTAATTGTGACATTCAATTGAATAACCATCACCGATTTTTTTACCACACTGGTGTTGTTGGTAACCAACCGTCTCCTTCATCACAGTCAAGTTATTTGTTGAAAAATGAGTGTCGTTTTGCAAATTGTCTTCTTCTTGTTGAGCAGGGCAAATAATTTGCGTCACACTCTTTGGTCAACTAGGCTGGGCCCGAAGCTGAGGGTCATATTGATGGAATTAGATCTTGTACTTAGCCTAAAACGGTCTTTTTCATCATGACCTAGTTTGCCACATCCATAACAAAATCCATGACATGAAAAATCACCTTTAAGGGAACAAAACTTGCCACTAGCAAGGAAGACTCTCCCACAACGCCCTACACTACATGAAGCCAAAACATGAGGGAAGGAAATTAAGTAAAAAAAAAAAACATTGAAAATTGAAATAACTAGAGATATGTTTGCCAAGCAAATTTTTTTCTTCTTTAACATTTAAAACCTCTACAAAAGCCCTTTTTTTTTTGTGTTGGGAAAAATACTTTCAAAACCTCTTTTTACTCATTTTGAAAACATATTTTAAAAATTTTATACTAAACAAGCCTTAAAACTCCTAACAAAATTCTGAGAAAGCCACTTGTCATGCCATAAGTTGAGAGGGTTATGATTCTAGATTGGCCATCACGTTCCTTTCATAAAGACCTCCTTTTCCTTTTTTTAATAGCAAACCAAGTTCATGAGCAAAGACGAATTGCCAACCTTGTACTAAGAAAAATACAATTAGGAATGTATTTCTTTCTTAACACCTAGACCTACTACGCATCCCTTCCATGATGAAACCTCCAATTTATTGATTTAGCTTGGCGAAAAGAGACAAATTTTGACTCTTTGTAGCCATTAACCCCAGTTCCCACCTTTAGCTTTTGGATTGGTGATTTTTCCCTGATGGGCTTTATGAAGTTTGCACATCATAGTTGAAGAAGGAAGCCCACAAGAAATTCTTAGTAGCCTTATCATGTTAGAGACCCCATGGCCCAAAAGGTCCAAATCCACTATAAGTTCATGTACTTGTAAAACAAGTAAATGGGTAGTTTGGGGTTAGCATAGCTGCTTAGGGTTCTATAATATATTTACCCTACATCATTTTCATTGTAACACGAGCTTAAAATCAAAGACATAGGCATCAATGACTTTATGCTGTAGTGGTAAAGTCATT
The DNA here is from genome assembly GCF_932294415.1 of Quercus robur. Taxonomy (NCBI): domain Eukaryota; kingdom Viridiplantae; phylum Streptophyta; class Magnoliopsida; order Fagales; family Fagaceae; genus Quercus; species Quercus robur. The sequence goes on along the minus strand of NC_065543.1, from coordinate 15,383,041 downwards.
GATGCTGCCAGGCCTAACCATATCAAGTTTTTGTCTTGCTTTCACTTCTTGCTTTTCTCTTTTTCAGTCTCTCAGTCACTAAAACAGCTTTAACAAACAACATCTAGATCCTTACTTGGGAGAAGATCATATCGCATAACACAATTTGAGATGGCAGAGACAATAGCCTTGATAAGAGCATCCCCATCCAAGAATTGTATCCTATCCTATTTTATCATCTCAAAAAGCTACTTTATTAATTATACCATACTATGTTACAATACTCTAGCATCCTATACAACATATTAAAATAATATTTCTACACAATAAAATAATATATCCCAAAACCCAAATAAAAACAAAAACCCGAAACCCAAATCACCTCTGCAACCACCTGCTATCACTACCACCCTGAAGAACATACCCAAACAGATTTTTATCTCCAAACTCAGTGCCAAAACTGATTTTTATCAGTTTAAAGACAAAGTCATCTTCAAGCACATATAGAAGCTTCCTCTAAGTATACCCATCCATAATGTTGTTTTCTTGAAACCCCAGTCACAAACTCATGGCCATTGAAACCCAGAAACCTCAACCACCGAAACTCATGGCCACGCTACCACCATCACCACGGCAACCCCCCACCTTCACCACCATAAACCCACATATGACCCATAATAAAAACTCCACCCCTTCCACCACCACGACAACAACCCCCAACTCCACCACCATGAACCCACAAAAAAAAAAAAATCAAGTCAAAATTTACACAAAAGAAACCCACCTCTACCACAACCCACATTTGCCATGCCGCACCCACATCTGCCACACCTCATCCACCTTTGCCACGACCCACCGATCTCACCATGCCGTGACCTTGCAGAAAAAAACACCACTATCGTGACCTTGCCATGCTGAGATCCACCACAAACAGGCCACCACTACACACCGAGAGAAACAAGGAGTGGGAGATGAAGAGACAGAGTTGGAGTGAGGGAGAGAGGACTGAAGGAGAGAGAGAATCACTGAAGGAGGAAAGAGGATTGAAAAACATAGAAAATAAAGAGAGAGAGGATTGAATAAAAAACTATTATTTAGTTTTACAATTGTGCTAAGTGCGATTCTACATTTAGAATCACACCGTAGCACAATTGCAAATTTTTTTGCAATAGTAAGGTTTTGCAAGACCGGCTGTTAGGGAGTTTTAGGACTTAAAATGCTAAATACTACCAATATCTGGCATATGTCATTCCTACATTGAATGCTCTAAGAACCATTACACTTGTAAAGGATAAGTGGTGGGCCTTCCAGCCTTGTAGTCTACTCAACCAAATAGTGAATGCTTTGAAAATTTTTCTAATCTACTTAAGCAAAAATTAGTAGGTTGTGAAAGAAAAAAAAAATGCAAGAAGGCTAGGCCATACCTAGAGGCATTTACTTCAAAATTATTATGGATCAAAATATTTAAAATGATTGAAATTGTTTAGGATATTTTGATTTTCCAAAATTTGCCATTTTTAAAGCAATATTCTTCTTAAATGAATTCCTTCTATTTTAATTTGAAACAACTTTTTTAATTTTTTTAAAATATTTTTTATACAAGATAAAAATTCTACTCTAACTCAATCTAAGTGTATATGTATGTAAAACTTCCTCTTGAAAACAAGAACCTTGGCTCTTGCCTCCCATACCTCACAAATACTTATACTTATGAAGTGACCACCATACCAAAGGTGCACGGTGGTAACAACTTTCTTAATACATACCTAAAGTTTCTTTTGTGAAGCCATCTTTTGATTTCTTTCCTTAATAAACTAAACTCAATTTTCTTATAACTTAACCTTTTATGTGTTTGTTTGAACACTGACTTCCTACATTCTTTGATGTTGTTTTTTACAGCTTATTTGGGAGAAAGGAACAGGAGGAAATAAAAGAATTTTTTAAAAACAATTATTTATATTACCTTGTTTCAAAGTTCAATAGGAGGGATGTTCTAAACCCAAAAAAAAAAGGTTTGGGGATGTTTCATTCCTTTCTCTTATCAACCAATTTTCAATCACTCAAAAATTGTGAAAAATTAGAGGAAATGAAATGTGTTCTAATAAAATTTTGATTGAAGTCCCATAAATATAATACCACCCTCTCCCCCCCCCCCCCCCCTTTTGTCCCTTAAAGGCCTATACCCCTATTTAATTATTTTCCAATTTTAGTCTTACCCATTTGGTTGCCATGTTGGGCGATTGAAAATGTCTCGAGCAAAGAGTTGGGGACAACTCAACAACGATTGGCTAATTTTAGGGTCAACCATTTGGCTAAAAATTTGTTAATTTTGTATTAGGTTTATGGTAATTGTTGAATTTGACAATATTTGGTTGCCATTTGGTTTTTGAAACCTAAGAAGTTAGTAGAGATTTTCTTTGGAATGCAAGTGAAGTAGTTTTGTGAATTACCATTATGAATTAAAAAAAAAAAAACTATGTATTAACCCAAATCAAAATTCAACCAAAGCTATAAGAGTGATTTGTGACGGGAAATTTAAAAAATACAACACCAAAAAAAAAAAATCAACCTAAATTAGAGTTATAAGAAAGAACAAAAATCGAGAGAGAGAGAGAGAGAGAGAGAGAGAGAGAGTTACATTTTTTGTGTGGAAAAAATATGGATTAAATGGAATAAATGATATCAAATTTATACAAAATAAGATAGGGAGAAGAAGAGTCAACATATAAGAAATAGGAAATGATGAAGGAAGTTTAATGATAAAGTAAAGAGTAGTAGGGAGATAAAGAGACAGAGAGAGAGAGGAAAGATTGGAGGAAGAGAAGAAGAGTTTTTATTTATTTTTTTTATTTTAGAATAGGAAGACAAAAAGTTTAAATACTCAATTTTAACAATTACTTGAAATTAGAAAGAAGAAAACGAAAAGTTGAAATCAATTTGGGTAGCTAAATATAGTTAAACATTTGCATTTAATGAATAGTAATATTTGTAATGAATGGTCAAAAATGTGCATATATCTACTAAATCGATAATGAATTATTCAATTTTAGCAATCACTTGAAATTAGAAAGAAGAAAATGAAAAGTTTAAATTAATTTGGGTAGCTGAATAGTCAAATATTTGCATCTAAAACAAATGAATAGTAACATGTTGAATAGTAATGGAGTTTATTAACAAGTTTGTTCATGAACTATATTTAATTATTATATATAAAAAAATATAAAAATCAAATAGGAACTTTATTTTTATAAAAAGCATAACGTGGCTGATAAGGTGGCTTAACATGTGCCTTTGTGTTAGAACTCCTTTCCCTCTCCCTTGTGTGTGTGTGTTTGTTTCTAAAAAAAAAAAAAAAAGGGAAATTGTCTCACATTGCTTAAGAGAGTGTGTTGTGTGTAGTGTGTAGTATAACTTGCCCCACCATCTCTTAAAAGTTATTATGGCTATTGAGTGGAGTTGTGGTATGCTTTTGTGTTAAAACCATTTTCCCTCTCCCTTGTATGTGTGTGTTTGTTTCTCCAAAAAAAAAAAAAAAAAAAAAAATCTACGTCTCATCTTTCATATATAATATATATTGATATAGATTGTCACCAGGGCTCTACGTTAGTATAAATATTTAATTTTAGTGATTTTGTTTGTCACATCATACTTTACCATCCATCAGTTGATGGCATGAACATTTTTTTTACACATGCTTAAAAAGTTTAGGACTAAATTGAAATATTTAAAAGATTAGTAACTATTTGAAAACATGAACTAAATGTATAAATAAACATTTATTTAATTGATTAAAAGAAAAAGGAAAAGTATCCTAACATTTCTTCTTAAAGGTAAGTTATATGCAGGCTTTTCAACTAGTTTGAATTCTAAGAGAGAAGCAAAGAGACAAATAAACTTTGTCTACCAGCAAAGGTATTAACTATTAAGGGTAAACAAAATTTTAGATTTATTGAGAGTTGAGACTCAACTTGGTCCAACAGCCCACAATACCAGAAGTTTTTCCTAGACTACCGACTAGCCAACATCAAGAAATTGAGTGGAGCATGCACTTCTAGATCTAGCCAAGCAAGTATCTGTAACCATCATTTCAATCTTTGATGAGTGCAATGATAGAACATTGAAACATAAGATGAACAAGAAGGCACTAGTAGGTTCCTCATCTCATTCTCATGAGGCCACTTAGGCAAAACACCTTTATAAATGTGGCCCAATGGTCAGGATATTATGTGACACTCAACTGATGCCCCGAAAGATCAGTTGGGACTCCATTTGTAAATCAACAATGTTACACAAAGGAAAACAAATTTCACCAACTTTTTACATGATTTGTTAAGATACTATATTGTAATTAGTGTAATATCATTTTGATTAATATCATTATTAACATCACTTTTATTATATACCAATCACAAGAATATATTGAAAAAATATTGTGAAATTTATTGTATATTATAAAAAAATGACCTTACGCATTGCACAACCAGCAAAAATTGGATTCAGTGTTTCTTTGCCTACCCTTTTCTCTTTCTCAAATTCACAATACCAAAGAAGTATATAAAGCTAAAAACATTGTGAATACATCTCTGTTAAGTGGAAGTCCATTGGTAGACACATTCAAATTTGTAGCCATATATATATATATATATATATATATATATATAGTTTTGATATAAACTCAAATTTTTATTAAAAAAAATTACGTATTAACCCAAACCAAAATTCAACCAAAGCTATAAGAGTGATTTATGATGGGAAATTTAAAAAATACAACACAAATAAATAAAATAAAATAACCATCAACCTAAATTAGAGTTATAAGAAAGAAAAAAAATAAAGAGAGAGAGAGAGAGAGAGAGAGAGAGACTTACAGTTTTATGTGAAAAAAAATATGGAATAAATGATATCAAATTTATACAAAATAAGATAGGGAGAAGAAGAGTGAACATATAAGAAATAGGAAATGATGAAGGAAGTTTAATGGTAAAGTAAAGAGTAGTAGGGAGATAAAGAGGTAAAGAGAGAGAGGAAAGATTGGAGGAAGAGAAGAAGAGTTTTTATTTTTATTTATTTTTTTATTTTAGAATAGGAAGACGAAAAGTTTAAATATTCAATTTTAACAATTACTTGAAATTAGAAAGAAGAAAACTAAAGGTTGAAATCAATTTGGGTAGCTGAATATAGTTAAAGATTTGCATTTAATGAATAGTAATATTTGTAATGAATAGTCAAACATGTGCATATATCTACTAAAAAGATAATGAATTATTTAATTTTAACAATCACTTGAAATTAGAAAGAAGAAAATGAAAAGTTGAAATCAATATGGGTAGCTGAATAGTCAAATATTTGCATTTAAAACAAATGAATATTAATATGTTGAATAGTAATGGGGTTTATTAACAAGTTTGTCTATGAACTATATTTATTTATTTTATATAAAAAAAATAGAAAAATCATATAGCAACTTTATTTTTATAAAAAGTATAACGTAACTGATAAGGTGGCTCAACATGAGTATAATAATATTAAATTTTACGTCTCATCTTTTATATATAATATATATTGATATAGATTGTCACCAGGACTCCATGTTAGTATAAATATTTAATTTTAGTGATTTTGTTTGTCACATCATACTTTACCATCCATCAGATGATGGCATGAACATTTTCTTTTCACATGCTTAAAAAGTTTAGAACTAAATTGAAATATTTGAAAGATTAGTAACTATTTGAAAACATGAACTGAATGTATAAATAAACATTTATTTAATTGATTAAAAGAAAACGGAAAAGTATCCTAACATTTCTTCTTAATGGTAAGTTATATGCATTATTAATGATTCATATATTTTGAATATATCATCTTACCTTTAATTTTATGAGAAAGTGACATGTCACTAGGGCTGTAATCGGTTCGGTTCAGTCGGTTTTTTTTATCCGGCCAACCGAAATCGAAATTTTTGGTTTTTAAAAGTCTCAACCGAAACCGACCGAAATAGTTGAAAAACCATCAGTTTCGGTTGGTTTTTCAGTTGGTCTCGGTTTTTGGGCCTGGAGTTTGGGTCAATTGGGCCTTCAGTTTTTTTTTTCAAAAATTTTCTGTTTGGTTTTTTTTTTTTAAAAAAAATGCAGTATTCAGGCCTCTAGCCTCTTATTTTATGGCCCTTTTATGCTCTAATTAAGTCTTTTTTAGAAATCTGTTTTGGGCATTTGTTAGGAACCAGTTGTGGCCCAGATTTGGGCCTTCTCTATTTTGGCAATGGCCATCTTTGGGCCTTTTTTAGCTTTCTGTTTTGGCCCTTTTGGCCCAGATTCGAGCCTTTCCTATTTTGGCCATTTTTGGGCCTTTTTACACATGCATTTTACAAACAAGAAAAAAATCACAACTTGCTTTTCATTTGAAATTTTTTATAACTTTCTTTTGCTCAACATAAATCTAGAAATACACATTATAGCAGATTCTTCACAAAAAAAAAAAAAAAATCCTGTTACAAATTCATAAATCCAAAAATACAACACATATAGCAGATTTATAAATCACAACCTATCATAAATTCATAACCTTCTTTAGAGCTTCTATTATACTCATAATACACATCACATATTCATAAATCCAAAAATAACCTGTCAACATGATATAACCTGTCCACAATACATTTGCACAAGCACAACCTGTCAAAATAGATTCACAAGTCCAGAAATAATCTAGAGCAAAAAATTGCTCTAGTGCTCAATGCCTCAAACTATTCTGTAACTTGTTACAAGCACCCATCAAATACAAACAAGATTAAAAAATAAATTGTACAAGTCAAAATAAAATAACTAGTGCATATTTCATTACTTCATTAGTAATATGTCAATGTCCACATATTGTCCATATGTTACCTACATAATAGCATTATAGCCAAAGACTCAAAATAAATTGGCTATATGTCAATGTCAACGTCAACATATACACTGTCCATATTTAATATTTGGGCAAAGACTCAAAATAAATTGGCCATATGTCATTGCCTATTGCCTAATGTATCATATATTTTTTATGTATTATGTATAGGCCAGCCACTATCAAAGCTCAAAATAAAAGCCCATCTATATATGTAGGCCACTGTCTACTAGTGTCTAATAGCAAAAAATGTACATATCAAAAGTGTACAACTATACATATCAAAAAGTGTACATATCAACATCAATACCACCCGTCAACCATCAACTTCAATCGGTGTTGGTGTGGACATGCCAAGTTCCGACGTTAATGCAACATCACTCACGAGTTCTAAAAACAAAAAATGAAAAAAAACATAAAAGTCACTTGTACAATACAACAATAAATATGCCAAGAATCCAAGACATTTAGGTTTTTTTTTTAAAAACCCTAACTTTATTGATTCAGTTTTAAACAAAATCCAAAATACAAAAAAGAGAGAGGGTTATCGAGATTTTCAATGACCACATGAGACAAAAGCAATCAACTAAGCTAACTTTAATAAATAAACCAACTAGCACAAGCAGCCAAGCACATGGTTATCAATTTTTTCAAAACCGTAACTTTATTTGCATATAAAACATTAAAACTTGAAAAAATAAACATCTTGATCTTATGTTGTTTCTACAAAACAGAGATTCACTATTTTCAAAACCTAAAACCCAAAACAGAGAGAGCCAGAGAGGGTACGAAATCAACATTATATAAAACTAAATTACACTAACTCAAATCATTCACTAGCTCAACAAAAGAAAAAAAAAAAAAAAAACCCTCAAATCATTCACATGCATACACCCTGGATGGAATAAATAAAAAAGTGGTTTTTTGTCATGTTTTCAACGTGTTTGAAAACCCCTATTTACTTATCATCATGCATTAAAAGAAAAGAAGAAAAAAGCATCATCAAAAGAAAAGAAGAAAAAAGCATCAAAACAGAGACTCACCGTGAGATCACTGAGATGAGAAGCCGATGATCAAGCCAGCGTGAGAAAAGAGCATCAGAAGAAAAGAGCATCAAAACAGAGACTCACCATGAGATCACTGAGACGAGAAGCCGATGATCAAGTCGACGTGAGGAGGGTGGCGTGTGGAGGCGGTGGCAGAGGGTGATTTGGCGTGAAAGGAATGTGGAGTGTAGGCTGAACTTTGATGAACGTGAGAGAGAGTGGAAAGTGAGAGTGAAACTGAAGCGTGTGGGCTGGGTTTGTAGGGTAGGGTTTTCATCTTTTAATTTTATACTCTAATTAGTTTTAGTTTAATTAGATATTTATTTAGTTTAATTATAGGTGATTAATCTAATGGGTTTTAAAATATTATGTTTAAAAAAGGTAAGGCAGGATCATTTGTTTGAATTTTGAAATCTAGAATGGCTGAATTGTGAATCACTGAATAGCTGAATGACTGAAATCAGTGAATTGTTTGAATATGAAAAGATGGAAGGCTGGAAGCCCACTGCCCCACGCAAAAGCTGCAGCCAAGTAAATCTCTCTCTTTTTTAGGCGTATCTCAAAGGACAAACTACAAAGTCACAAAGTGACAAATGGTTAGTCACTAGTCAGAGTCAAAATATATATTTAATATAAATTAAAATATATATATTTAATATAAATTAAAATATATATATATTTAATATAAATTATAATATATATATTTAATATAATATATATTTCGGTTCGGTTTTGCCGGTTCAGTTTATTAAAATTTGTAACCGAAAATCGAACCGAACTTTTTGGTTTTTTATTTAATAAAACCGAAACCGAACCGAAATTTTTGCATCAATTTGGTCAGTTTGAATCGGTTTTTTCGGTTCTTCGGTTTTTTATACACCCCTACATGTCACATCGATGTCATTCTCCTCAGATAAAATTTTATGAAAGAAAAGAAAAAACTCATATATGTCACATGGCATCTTATGAGGCATTAATTCTAAGTTGGTAAATATTTAATTTAGTGATTTTGTTTGTCACATCATAATTTACCATCCATCAGATGATGGCATGAACATTTTTTTTTTACACATGCTTAAAAAGTTTTGGACTAAATTGAAATATTTGAAAGATTAGTAACTATTTGAAAACATGAACTAAATGTATAAATAAACATTTATTTAATTGATTAAAAGAAAAAGGAAAAGTATCCTAACATTTCTTCTTAAAGGTAAGTTATATGCATTATTAATGATTCATATATTTTGAATATATCATCTTACCCTTAATTTTATGAGAGAGTGACATGTCACATATAGGGATGGCAATGGGGTGGGGCGGGCCGAAGAATGGGATCTTCGCCCTCGCCCCGCATGGATTTTTCTTGCCCCATCCCTGCCCCGCCCTGTATGACGGGGAAAATTTCTTGCCCCATCCCCGCCCCTTAAGGCCCCACGAAGACCCGCGAAGCCCCACCCTACACCGTTAAACTTTATTTCTTGTTAATTTTCCCTGCAACTATTACCATTTTTTCAAATAAAATTACATGTTTCAATAATAAAAATATACTTGAATTTATAAATAAATTTATCCTATCAAATCAAACTAATTTTTAGCAAATACTAAATAATATTATCTAAATGTTTAACAAGATAATATCACAACAAAAATCTCATAGTACGACACAATAAAATAATCCAAACTCCTAATACATAACAAAATAAAAATTGCCTAGTTCTTCAAAAAGAATCTCCACTTCAATAAAATAAGATGATGATATTTTTGTTTAAATAGTAGGGTTTTGGGGTATAAAAAATTACCTTTTAACCCTTATTAATGCGGGGCGGGGCGGGGTGGGTCTAAAAAGTGTAAACCCATCCCTGCCCCGCCCCGCGGTGCGGGTCTAAAATCTCACCCCATCCCCGCCCCACCACCTTTGCGGGGCGGGAAAAACCCGCACAGGGCAAAGCGGGGAGGGGCGGGTTAAGTGGAGCGGGGCAAAATTACCATCCCTAGTCACATAGATGTCATTCTCCACATATAAAATTTTATGGAAGAAGAGAAAAACTCATAAATGTCACATGGCATCACATGACGCATTAATTCTAAGTTGGTACGGGTCTCTAAAAAGTTCCCCTCTAAAAATAGTTCTAGAACACACATTATTTAATAATTTTAGACTACAAATTATTACCATCGAGCCTTGTAGGCTAGTGATTCTAAAAAAAAAAGGCTAGTGCTACTCGGTAAAAAAAATAAAAAAAATAAAGACTACAAATTATTAATTATTACTTACTAATCATCCTCTGTCATTTTTCCTTTACTAATCATGCTCTAAATACTAGTAGGGTCAACGTCCTCCACGACTCTCAAAAAACTTAATATTTTCATTCATAAAAAACTTATGTATTAATAGTTTGATTATTTTCAGTCACATAAGTTAAAGTTCCCAACTGTAATAATATATTGCGGTGAAATTTGAAAAAACTCACTTGGTGCTAGTCATGGAAAAGGTTGACACGAATACCAAAATGTCATAACTCTGTTCCTAAAAAAAAAAAAAAAATGTCATAACTCAATTGCAAAATTGATAGTCTCACGACTCTCAAGTCACCACCGCATTTTCTTAAAAAAAATAATTTAAAAAAATAATAAAAAAAGAGATTCAGTTATTTAGAACATTTATTATTGAAAAATTTTAAGTAAGTTTTGACATTATGATTTTTATAATATTTTCTAAACTAACTTTTTGAGCAAACAAGGGTATTCATTAAAAGTGATACAAAAAGCGAGGATAAGAATACATGATAGAATTTATCTGTGCCAACAGCTCATCATTCCGTTCCCTTTAATAGCCTTATATTCCAACAAGTTCAATTACAATTTCTTCACAACCTTCAACACAAAAATACAGAGTAAAAAAGAAAGAAACTTACAAAAGTTACAATTACAAATGGTTTCTCGTGATCATATTGTGATGCTACCATACATGGCCCATGGCCATCTCATACCATTCCTAGCACTAGCAAGACAGATCCAACAAAGAACTGGATTCACCATCACCATTGCCAGCACCAAGCTCAACATTCAATACCTCCGTTCCACCATTTCAACTGACTCAAATTCACAATCCCTCTTCAACATCAGATTTGCTGAGCTTCCATTCAACAGCACTGACCATGACTTACCACCCAACTCTGAGAACACTGAGAACTTGTCTCTCGGCAACATAGGAAAGCTCTTTCATGCATCAATCAGTCTCAAGGACCCTGTCTTGCACCTTGTCAATGATATCATCCACCAAGAAGGGAAACCTCCGCTCTGTATAATATCAGACGTGTTCTTTGGGTGGGCCACAGAGCTTGCAAAGAGTGTAAACACTGTGAATATTACATTCACCACTGGTGGTGCCTATGGCACCTTGGCTTACGTTTCTATTTGGCTCAACCTACCACATCGCTCATCAGATTCTGATGAGTTCAAAGTCCCGGGGTTCCCTGAAAGCTACCGTTTTCATCGCTCTCAACTTCATCAATATATAAGAGATGCAGATGGTGAGGACTTGTGGTCTAGATTTATGCAGACACAGATTTCACAATCTTGTGGGTCTATTGGTTGGTTGTGTAACTCAGTTGAGGAAATTGAACCATTGGGGTTCGATCTTCTGAGAAAGTATCTCAGACTTCCTGTTTGGTCTGTTGGGCCTCTTATTCCTCCAGCGTTACTTAAGAATACATCATCTTCAGGTTTTTCTTTTTCTAAACAACATGCTGGAAAAAGACCAGGACTCACTACTGAAAAATGCATTGAGTGGCTTGATTTGCACGGTCCTGATTCGGTTCTTTACATTTCTTTTGGCTCGCAAAACACTATTGGTTTGTCCCAAATGATGGAATTAGCTATTGGGTTGGAGAATAGTGGAGTATCTTTCATTTGGGTCATAAGGCCACCCATTGGTTTCGACATGAAAAGTGAGTTCAGAGATGAATGGTTACCAGAAGGGTTTGAAGAAAGAATGAAGCAAAGCAAACGAGGGTTGTTAGTGCGTAACTGGGCACCCCAGTTGGACATTCTGTCACACAAATCCACAGGAGCATTTCTAAGCCATTGTGGATGGAACTCTGTGTTGGAGAGCTTAAGCCAAGGTGTGCCTATTCTAGGATGGCCTATGGCGGCTGAGCAAGCTTACAACTCAAAGATGCTGATGGAGGAGATGGGTGTGAGTGTAGAGTTGACCAGAGGGAGTCAAGGAATTATTGTGGGGAAAGAGGTGAAGAGGGTCATTGAATTGGTTTTGGAAAAAGAGGGTAAAGGCAAGGATATGAGGAATAAGGCTGTTGAGGTTAAAAAGCAGTTGAGGGCAGCGGTAAGTGATGAGACACAGAATAAGGGTTCTTCTGTTAAAGCAATGGATGACTTTGTGAGAACCATTCTTTCCAAGAGTCAAGAGCAAGCAGCGTCAATTGAGGTTCAAAAATAAATGGGAAATTAGTTAGGTTGGTTCTTGATAGAATAAGCATCACCAACTTTTTTGTCATTGCGAATTGTGAATCTCATGTTCAGATGATATATGGTTGATTTAGTTTTTGGAATAATATTGATTTACGATTTTTTATTGCCTCAGCTGTAAGACTGGTGATAAATTGCACAACAGTTTTTTCTCTTGAGACAATAAAATTAAGGTGGAAGATTATAATATTTTATTTGAGTCTGTATTTTATACTTTAATACAATGTTTGCTATTGTTGTTGAATAATAGACTCAAGTGATAGTTCAATTGTAATTGCATAGTCTTATCAAATTCACTAAGAATAGTCTGCAAAATAATCAAAACATACAAGATTTTCATTGCATGTAACCTGACTTATATCTAACCTCCCATTTTCTTGTTGTAACTTGTAATAATTGATGAAGTTTATTACGTGAAGTATTATTGTTGGGTATGATTTTGATGGAAGATACTATATTCATTTTTTCTTTTTTTTTGCTCTATATATTTGTATGTTGTATACCCAATTATACAATGTTTGTATACTTTTTAGAGTTTAAAAAGATTATAAGTTTCTCTTATAAAGAAGATCTTGTGTCTAGATATTAAAGTTGATAATTTTGTGTATATGTACATAACTTACTTTAGAATAAGAAAATTAAAATTCATATTTTCATACACACACACATACATATATATATATATATATATATTATGTGGATTTTTTTAGGGAAGTGTCTATTTGTGATTTGAGTTTATCTTGACAGAATAGTTCGGCCCTCCCAATTCAAAATTCCTGGCTTCGCCACTGCCACACCTTATTTTTGCGGTCACATGTGCGATGCGGTTTAGAATTTAGCCAAAATCATAACTGTACTGCATTTCATTTTTAGGTCACATGTGCGGTGCAGTGTATAAGATACTGTTTGAAGTTGATATATATTTCAAATTTTGGATTTTTCCTACCCAGTCAAAACTAAGTTTTCCCTTTGTTTTGGACAAAGTTTTAAATTATTGAGTTAGTTTTTATTTATTTTGGGTTGGATTTCCTAGTCAACACTTACTAGGGTTATCAAATTATTATTTTTTTTTTGAAAACTAGGGTTATTAAACTATTAATAATATATTTAATATTTAAAATAAATAAATATATTAATATATAGAGAGGGTGTGGTGCGGTTTATGCGATTTATGTGGTTTTCTTATTATAAAATTGCAAATTGCATTGTACCATAGGGGAGTGCACTGTTACTTGCGGTGCGATTATGCTATTTTATGTGTGATTTTTGCAGTTTGGTGAATCCCTCTATAGGAGCATAGAGTGGAACAAAGGAAATTTTATTCCACAAAGAAACACCCACTTTAAGACTATTGTAAAAATAGAAGCTTTAATACCAATTTGTTGAGAATAGCAGAAGCATGAATATCAATTTGTTGTGTGTGTATCCAAATAACAGTGGGCTTATGTAGAATAGAAATAGAAAGACAAAAGAAACAATCACACGGGAAACACAAAGATTTACATGATTCGGCTTACCTAAATTTCTCTCTCAAAACAAAGCACAACTTAGAACTCTAAAATAATATGCGGTTGCCTTTGATCACTTATCAATCAATTGCCGCATGACAAACATATTTATACAAAGTATAAGTCGGCTAGGGTATATTATTTGAGAACATATCACAAAGCCGGCTATACAAGTCCTAATATAACTAGGACTTGGTTTACAAATCCTTCCAAGATAAGGACTGTGCGCTCTCACTTGCACTATTCAAGCCACTAATCATAACAAAGACATTTGTCAGAACCAAATCTTGAACTTTTGCCATATCAGTACTTGTGAGATTCAATTAAATAACCATCACCGATTTTTTTACCACACTGACGTTGTTGGTAACCAACCGTCTCCTTCATTACAGTCAAGTTATTTGTCGAAAAATGAGTGTCGTTTTGCAAATTGTCTTCTTCTTGTTAAGCAGGGCAAATAATTTGCGTCGCACTCTTTGGTCAACTAGGCTGGGCCCCAAGCCGAGGGTCATATTGATGTAATTAGATCTTGTACTTAGCCTAAAATGGTCTTTTTCATCATGACCTAGTTTGCCACATCCATAACAAAATCCATGACATGAAAAATCACCTTTAAGGGAATAGAACTTGCCACTAGCAAGGAAGACTCTCCCACAACGCCCTACACTACATGAAGCCAAAACATGAGGGAAGGAAATTAAGTTAAAAAAAAACATTGAAAATTGAAATAGCTAGAGATATGTTTGCCAAGCAAATTTTTTTCTTCTTTAACATTTAAAACCCCTACAAAAGCCCCCCTTTTTTTTTGTGTTGGGAAAAATACTTTCAAAACCTCTTTTTACTCATTTTGAATACATATTTTAAAAATGTTATACTAAACAAGCCTTAAAACTCCTAACAAAATTCTGAGAAAGCCACTAATCATGCCAAAAGTTGAGAGGGTTATGATTCTGGATTGGCCATCACGTACCTTTCATAAAGACCTCCTTTTCCTTTTTTAATAGCAAACCAAGTTCTTGAGCAAATACGAATTGCCAACCTTGTACTAAGAAAAATGCAATTAGGAATGTATTTCTTTCTTAACACCTAGACCTACTACACATCCCTTCCATGATGAAACCGCCAATTTAGCTTGGCGCAAAGAGACAAATTTTGACTCTTGTAGCCATTAACCCCAGTTCTCACCTTTAGCTTTTGGATTGGTGATTTTTCCCTAATGGGCCATATGAAGTTTGCACATCATAGTTGAAGAACCCTACAAGAAATTCTTAGTAGCCTTATCATGTTAGAGACCCCATGGCCTAAAAGGTCCAAATCCACTATAAGTTCACGTACTTGTAAATAAACAAGTAAATGTGTAGTTTGGGGTTAGCTCAGCTGCTTAGGGTTATATAATATATTTACCCTACATCATTTTCATTGTAACACAAGCTTAAAATCAAAGATATAAGCATCAATGACTTTAGACTGTAGTGGTAAAGTCATTGATGCTGTCAGGCTTAACCATATCAAGTTATTTCTCTTGCTTTCACTTTTCGCTTTTCTCTTTTTTAGTCTCTGGCCTGTTTGGTACACTATTTTAAGCACATGTTTTTAGTTTTTAAACAACATTATATATATTTTTACACACTTTTTTACCTACATGTATTTCCAAAAAGATAAAATTTAGTTACAAAATTGATTGTAGCCTAAGGCTACAATTTTACTCAATCAGTAAAACAGCTTTAACAAATAGCATCTAGATCCTTACTTGGGAGAAGAGCATATCGCATAACACAATTTGGGATGGCAGAGAGCCAG
Source organism: Quercus robur (assembly GCF_932294415.1). Lineage (NCBI taxonomy): Eukaryota > Viridiplantae > Streptophyta > Magnoliopsida > Fagales > Fagaceae > Quercus > Quercus robur. The sequence goes on along the minus strand of NC_065543.1, from coordinate 15,367,332 downwards.
AGACAATAGCCTTAATAAGGACCATTGGCCATCACGTACCTTTCATAAAGACCTTCTTTTCCTTTTTTTAATAGCAAACCAAGTTCTTGAGCAAATACGAATTGCCAACCTTGCACTAAGAAAAATACAATTAGAAATGTATTTCTTTCTTAACACCTAGACCTACTATGCATCCCTTCCATGATGAAACCTCCAATTTAGCTTGGCGAAAAGATACAAATTTTGACTCTTGTGGCCATTAACCCCAGATCCCCCACCTTTAGCTTTTGGATTGGTGATTTTTCCCTAATGGGCCATATGAAGTTTGCACATCATAGTTGGTTGAAGAACCCCACAGGAAATTCTTAGTAGCCTTATCATGTTAGAAACCCCATGGCCTAAAAGGTCCAAATCCACTATAAGTTCATGTACTTGTAAAACAAGTAAATAGGTAGTTTGGGGTTGGCTTAGCTGCCTAGGATTCTATAATATATTTACCCTACAAAATTTTCATTGTAACACGAGCTTAAAATCAAAGATATAGGCATCAATGACTTTAAACTGTAGAGGTAAAGTCATTGATGCTGTCAGGCCTAACCATATCAAGGATTTGTTTGGAATCCGCTTATTTTGTTCAAATTGAAAACTTTTTGCTGAAAGTAGTGTAGATAAAAGTAAAAGTTAGCTGAAATAGTATAGTAGAACTCATGAATAGTACCAAAATATGTTGTGGAGTTCATAAATAGTAGTAAAAATAAACTAAACAAAAAAATAAGTTGGCAAAATTAATTATGCCAAATGGATACCAAATTTTTGTCTTGCTTTCACTTTTCGCTTTTCACTTTTTCAGTCTCTCAATCACTAAAATAGCTTTAACAAATAGCATCTAGATCCTTACTTGGGAGAAGAGCATATCGCATAACACAATTTGGGATGGCAGAGACAGTAGCCTTGATAAGGACCATTATACCTGCAAAGGATAAGTGGTGGGCCTTCCAGCCCTCTATTCTACTCATCCAAATGGTGAATGCTTTGAAAATTTTTCTAATCTGCTTTAGCAAAAATTAGCAGGTTATGAAAGAAAAAAAAATGAAAAAAAAAAAATGCAAGAAGGCAAGGTCATACTTAGAGGCCACATTACTTAAGAGAGTGTGTTGTGTGTTGATGATACCGTAAATATCACCAATGAGCCACACGATCTTCGCACGCTCGTAACGATACCTGCACAGCAAAAAGAGAAGACCTAATAGAGAGCATCGGTGTGGTGCCGGCCGAATACCCTCCGAAGGTCAAGTTAGAACTATTCTCACAACTCTAGAGTGTTAGAGAAGGGTAAATTATGCATACCTTGATTTGTGAGGGTATTGGGGCTTTTATAGTAGTAGAAGGTTAACATCTCTTCCTTGGTGTAGAAGTCTTTTTCTTATAGGAATCCTCTTGAATAGTCCCAAACGTAATGGACAAGACATTTCCTTATAGAGAAGATATTCATTAATACGCGTATCTTCCAGAATCCTTTTTGTGCTAGGGTTCCATTTACCTTAGGATCCTATGGTGGTTAAGTGTGTGTCGCAAGTATTTCTCATCTAGGGTTTCTGGTTGCCACATGGGTGCTTGATCCGTTCCTGTTGCATCTGTTTATGCAGGATCTATCCATAACAAACATTTGCACCAATTGGGCTCGCCCTCTATCAGCCCTTGGTTGTGGATCTATCAGGCCCACTTCATGGAGATCCGTCAACCTAGATTTTTACCCTCTTTATGTGTAGTATAACTTGCCCCATTCTCCCTTAAAAGTTACCATAACTTTTGAGTGGAGTTGTGGTGTGTTTTTGTGTTAGAACCTCTTTCCTTCTCCCTTGTATGTGTGTTTACTTCTCAAAAAAAAAAAAAAAAAGATTTAAAATGATTGAAATTGTTTAGGATATTTCGATATTCCAAAATTTGCCATTTTTTAAAGCAATATTCTTCTTAAATGAAGTCCTTCTATTTTAATTTGAAACAAAGTCTTTTTTATTTTATTTTTTATTTTTTATACAAGATAGAAATTCTACTCTAACTCAATCTAAGTGTATATGTGTGTGAAGTTTCCTCTTAGAGACTTGAACCCCGACTTTTGGTATCCTCACACCTCACAAATATTTATACTTGTGAAGTGACCATCGCACTAAGGGTGTGCGGTGATACCATTATGATTTTTGAAAGTGTATGTGAAGTTGGGGTTTATTATTATTATTATTATTACTAGCTTGTAACCCCATGCATATGTATAGATATATTTAAATATATAAAATAAGATGCATAATATAATTCCTATATATATATATATGATTTAAATATTATTGATAGTCATTTTTATATTTTGTTAACTCTTTAAAAAATTTTGTAAGGATATTATTAGGTATAAAATGTAAATTGTCCATTTTTTTTAATTATTGTGAAGCACCTTTTCTTTTTCTTTTTTAACAATTTATTTATTCTAGACTCTTTGGTTTTTGTATTTAATAATTCACTTGGATGAATATTTATGATGTAGTCCCACATTTTATTCTAAAATTAAGAAATAAAAATCTTTAAAAATAAATAATTTAAGACACATGCCGCAAAATTGGAACTCTAATTTGAAATTCTAATTTGAGTTTCTCTTAACTTCACCTATTATTATTATAATATATATATATATATATATATATATTTATATTTATATAGATTATTTTATATTTAAAGAAAGGTAAGTTTTGCAATCATGAGTATTCAATAACATTGGTTGGGTAGATGAGAAAGTGAAAAGAAAAGATATTTGAAATCTTAAAAATTCTATCATCGAAGAAACAAAACAAGAATAATAATTCTTAAAATATTTTTTTTAGTTATTAAGAAAAATAAACACAGTCAAATCATTTCACAAGATTTTTGTGCTAAATACTGTCAAATGATCTCACAAGACCTTTGTTTGTTTAAAACCGTTTTTTTATTTTATAATTTTTTCAATGAATTCAAAATGGGCTGTAATTTGTTTATCAATAGCTCAAGTCTGACTTTGAAAAAAGCTTGTTTATATTTGTTTGTTTAGCAAATAAACAAAATTCAAATCTCAAGTTTAGGCTCGACTATTAAATAAGATAAGTTCAAACTTAATAATGTGTTCTTGAACATACTTAGTGAACATGAAACTCAATTTAGCTATATATAATATAATATATCTATATGTATAATTGTTTAAAGATATGGCAAAACTTAGATACTGTTCCTTGGGTACCCTTTTTAAAATTCGGCCATCTATTTTATTAAATAACTTAGCTAAAGGTGTTAGCACCTTCTATTTCTCTAATTCTATTAATCAAATCCCTCCATCATCTCACTCTCATCACAAACTTGAAGATCTGTCCACTATCGAATCTCCATTGTTGCTATCAAGGCGGCCATAGCAAGCGATGGTTAGCCACTCTCATGTTGTCTCTTTTGGGTTCTCTCTTTGCACTAAAGTCTAGCCCAAGCCCTTGGGGTTGAAACCCACAAGCTTCACCACCATCGGAGACAACAAACCTCATCGATGATGCAGTGGCCACCAGTCCTCCACCTTTTCTCTCTCTCTCTCTCTCTCTCTCTCTCTCTCTCTCTCTCTCTCTCTCTCTCTCTGTGTTTGTTCTTTAGTTTTCCTTTAATTTCTCTTTTCTCCTCTCCTTGTTTGATTTTATGTGGGTTTGGGGAATGAGTTTGTTTTGGTTGTTAGCAGGGGTGGAGCTAGGATTTTTTGCTGGGGGTGGGGGGGGGGGGGGGGAATTTTGGTACTAATATAGTAGTCTTGATTCAACATAAACCATCACACACGTGTAAATGTACATACAAATATATAAACATTAATATTTTGATACTAGAGTAGGTCATAGTTTATAAATATATTGTATATAAAATTAACAACATTCACATATGTATATTCGTAAGATAGTTTTTTAGGAGAACTTATCATCTTTTAAACTCCAATTAGTCTAAAAAATTTGTCTAGTTTGATATTAAACATGTACAAAAAATGAATTTGAGAAAGCAAAAACTACCTTATCTCTATAATTACAAGACTGGTTGACAAATTCTATTTGTTTTTAAGAGCATCATTGGACTAACTCAAATATTTGGGGGGCAACTTCTATTTTTGTAGCTAAAATTTTAAAGTTTTTAATACTTATACATAATATAAAAGAATTTTTCAAAAATTTGGGGGGGGGGGGGGGGGGGAGGCATTGCCCCCTGATGTAGGAAAAAATCTACTATTTATTTTTTGTAATTTATTAATTTTGGAATTTGTTTGTAATTTCATTATTTTAGGTTTAAGGCATTTGTTTCCTTATTTTTAGGTGCTTTTAGTGTTTTTTATGTCAAATTTGGTTCCTATTATGGTTAGGTATTAATTAGGAGTTATTTTAGAATATATTTTCTTGTTTGTCAAGTTTTACAAAACCTTTAAATAGGCTTCCAAGTCTGTAAACAATTTTTGAGTATTATTGATATTAATAAAAATTCATACTTTTATCTATTTTTTCTATGGTAGATTCTAAAACTCTTTCTCCTTGTGGATTCAAGGAACCCTCGCTGATTCAATGTTATTTTCAAAAGCAAATGTGTTTTGTTTCTTGCTTTCTAGAAGAAGATGTATTTTGTTTTTTGACGCTTCCCTATCCCACATCACCGCCTTGTAGGGAATATAAATGAAATTCCTAGATTTGTGAGATGCAAAAATAGAGAAAAATATTTGCCATAAAAAATAATCACACACAAGATAGTATTTACGTGATTTGGCAATTTGCTTACGTTCCCAGAGTTGTAGGGATTTCACTATTCTCAAGGAAAAATACAAGATGCAACATTATAGTTTTCTCTCTTAAAAAAAAAAAAAAAAAATCAAAACTCTAATCTCCAAAACAACAGTTTTTATATCCTATGCATACTATTAACAATGGACTACAAAACGGGCCAACAAATTTTCCCGAGGGCATCGCTCCCGAACCCCCAAGGAGGCTTGTCCATGAGTGCTACAACTTGGGCTTATCAGCCTAAGCCTTCGCTTCATGGACTAAGCCTTAGAAAATCTCCTATGAAAAACCATGACAATATTATTTTAAGTTGGGTCACAATCCAAATCAAACAATAGCTAGGCTCCACAAAAGCCCAACATGCCCAAGCCTTGCCATAGCTCCCTATATCCCCCCATCCCCCCCCGGGGACATGCTGGTTTTGGTTGGGTTCCAACACATGGGGTTTTTGGGTATGGTCATTTATAGATCCATGAGTACATGAAAATTGTTCATTGTCCATCCAAGTTCTCTACTTCTCTCACTCTGCCAATATTCATAAACAAAAAGCAACAAAACTTTCGTTGACAACACAACACACAATTAAGCCAGCCCCTTCATTCTTCTAAAATCTTGATTTCTATAAAAAATTAGAAGTCTAAGAGATTGAAAAGCTAAAGAGGTTGGGTTTTCTTGTGGGTTCTCTAACCTCTCAAGAAAAGTGAAAAGAAAAAATAGATAAACAAACGGTGTTAATTGAGTTATTTAATGAGACAAATGACTAAATTTTAAAAGGAGTACCTTAGTAACAGTATGTAAACTACTGTATCTAAGTTTCGCACTTAATGTGTGTGTGTATATATATATATATATATATTTGAAAAGGTTTGTTGATACCAATTTACTATTTGTATTTTGTTGAAAATATAAACAGTGCGTTTGTAGTGAAAATTCATAGATTTGTGAAGAGGTAAAAGATTTTAGTCATGGTTTTACTACATATAAGAAAAAAATAAATTAACAAAGTAGCTTGTGAATAACCTCAAATTTGTTTAACAAGAAAATGAACACACTTTAAACATGCAATCTAGTTTGGGGATGAACTCGAGCGCAACTCATGTTTGCGATAAATTTAAATGAAGAAGTATAAACTTTTAATAATTGGCTTGACTTGACTTGTTTACTGCCCTATTTCAAATCACTTTTACTTTAAAGTTAAAAAATAAAATATAAAAAAATCCTAGAACTACTCCATTGGATAAAATCATGTTTTTATTTTTACGCTATTTGATTCTCTGTTCGCTTTTAACCCATCATTAGAGCATCTTGCGTTTTGGTAAGCCCAAAAATAAATAAATAAATAAATAAATTTTAGGATTTCTGAGTTTATTCAATGGACTTGACATAAAAAATAAATAAATTTCTTCTTCTTTTTTATAGTTTTACTATAAATAAGCAATCAACAAACACATTCCTAAAAAAAAAAGGGATAATTACACATAACCCACATGTGGTTTGGGCGAAAATCACTTTGCCTACCCGTGTTTTGAAAAGTGTCACTTAACCCACCTAAGGTATGTTTTCGCCAATCTCCGTAACCCACCTCGGTCTTTGCCGTTACAAAAACACCTTTTAACCCCAAAACAGAACATAACGCGAATCAAAACACCCAAAAATCAAAAACTTTTCGAGAGAGGGACCTTGTTCTTCGTGGTTTGGAGCATCTGGAGGGGGAGAAAACACTTGTTTTGCATCATCGAAGCTAGGCAAGGTATGTGTGACTGCTGTTCATCGCGACCCACCCATGTAATTAGAGTTTGTAAAATTTTCTCAAGATTTTACCATCTTTGATAAAGTGGGTCTCGGGGTTGGATTTGTTATAGAGGCACCACATCGAGGGAAGATGGTCCTGCTTAAAGGAGGGTGATCCGGGGAGATCAGGAAAATCAAGGGTGGGTAGAGAACGAAGAGCTTGTGCGTTAGTGGTAGGCCACAAGTTGTAAAGTACAGAGGCCAAAAAGGCAGAAAGAAGAGGGGAAAGCAGAGTAGTCGGAGGAGGAGAAGCGGTGGGAGAAGAGAGACCAAGCGAGGTACATGGTGGCAGCGATGAGGGCTCCTCAGCCAACGCCGAAGAGGAGAGCGATGACGACACTCAAGATGTCCTTGGTGTGGTCATGGAGGGAGCTGAAGTCGTAGGAGCGACAACGACACTCAAGATGTCTTGGGTTTTATTTTGATTTATAGCTCCAGTTTTGATGTTTTTTGTTGGTATTGGCTGTTTTTTGTAAAGAGTTTGAGTTTTATTTGAACTGGGTTTCGAAAATTTTGTTCATTTTGATTCATAGAAATGGTATGGGATGTGTTTGATTTAAATCTTCTGTGCCGTGTGAGTATTGAAGACATTTTGAGGTTTCTTGAACTGGGTTTTGACTGTTATTGTGAATGATGATGTTTATTTGGGTTTACTCAGGCACACTAGGGCTTAGTACTGCCGAAGAAAGAAGTATACTTCAGTGCAATATAGGAAACAAGAGTCCTGTTTTGAAGGGCAATATTGTATAGTTTGGTTATTTGTGTAGGTTGATCTGGGTTTTATTTTTTTGGATTTGTTCTTCATGTTCAAGATTTATGTGAATTAAGAGAGATCAATACCACTTTTTGATCTTGTTTCTCTTATATTTTTGTGCTATTTTTTGTTTTGGGAGGAGAGAGACACACAATTTGAGCAAAAATACCTATTTACCCCTGATTTTAACAGAGGTGGGTTACGGAAAACAAACGGATCATACCTCAGGTGGGTTAAGTGATATTTTTCAAACCACGGGTAGGTAAAGTGATTTTCGCCCAAACCACAGGTGGGTTTAGTGTAATTATCCCAAAAAAACACACACACACACACACATCCAAATCCACATATTAATGTTGATATGAGCGTATTTGTTCAATTTTGTATTTTGATTTTATAGTACTAAACTTAATATTTATAAATTTAAAGATAAGTTCAAATTAAAATTGTAATTTCAATATTTGAAACTTTTTTTGATAGATACAATAGAATTTCAACTTACGGTGTCTAATTTATATATAAAATAATAGGTGAAGCAGAGAGAAAATCAAATTAGAATTCCTAATTAGAGTTCTAATTTTGTGCCATGTGTCTAGATTTATCTTCCTAATTGTTTAATTCAAATATGAAATTGTAGTCTAATTTCACCTCCCCTTCTAGAAATCTGCGTTTTACATTTAAATGTTGTGCTTTTTTTTTTTTTTTTTGGCTAAATAAAACCTTTTGCCCTTCTCTATACATCAGACACGCCTGTTTTACAGGTTCACCTCCCCTTCTGCCAAAGCCAACAACGACAACAACACCAATCTCTTCACCTCCTTGATCTCAGACATCAAATCCTACTCTGGCAATGACCCTCTTCTCCCATGGCTCCGGTATGCCTCTCTCTTTCTTTGTGAGTAGCTCTTTTAATGGTTTTAAAAAGTAAGATTGTTTGGCATTTTGTGTATACAGAGGGATCAGAAAGATGAAGGATTTGCTACCTTCGCAAGTACTGAATGATAAGCTGCCACGGTTTTTGCAGAAGTGCGCGCAGACCTTCGATTCCGATCGCCGTTACAAAAATGACTTACGGTACCTCCGCGTTTGGTTACAGTTGGTATTTTACTAATCCATCGATTTTTTTTTTTTTTTTTTCGTTTTCTTCTTGATGATTTCGATTCTGGGTCGTTGGGTTTCTTAGAAGTTGTTTGGTTCCTGTGTAAATGAAGGGGAAAGATGTGAAAATGTAGATGGGTTTTTGTGGATGGTCTGAGAGCGCTTTTTTTTTTTTTTTTTTTTTTTACATTTTCTTATTGTTGATTTTGATGCTGGGTTATTCGGTTTTTGTTCAATTTCATAGCCTTTGTTTGGTTCCTGAGAGAAAATGAAGGAAAAGTTATGAACATCAAATTTGGAGTTTTTTCAAAATTTTTGGTTTAACCTCTCTAATGTGTTTGCTTGGTGAGTTTTTGTATGATGGTATTTGCTGAATTTATATGGGGCTTTGTGAGGGAAAAGAGATATGGGTTATGTAATATTTCTGTACTATTGTTTGAGTTTGAATTGTGCTATTGGTATATGTGTTTGTGGATTTGAAGCTATGGGCAATCCCAAGTCCCAGAGGGTGGAGAAGGAGGTAGTGGTCTTAGTGTTACCACGCGGAAACTAAAAAAGACTGACACCTTAACCTATCTCAAGGCGGTGAAGGACACGTTTCAAGACCAAAGAGAGATATTACAAGTGCTGATCGTGATCTTAGTGTTGAACACCTTGAGTTAAACAAAGGCAAAAGAAAATCTGCCAGGAAAGTTGAAGGTTTTGGAGTGAATGCAAATTTGGCTTCTTATGATGACAAAGATACCTTAAAGAGTGAGTCAACAGTTGAATTTCTAGGTCCTCCACAAAATAAGGTTGAATTTCAAGAAGCTATCAGCTTTGTGAACAAGATAAAGGTGAAGATATTGTTTTGCTTTGTTGAATTTCAACTGCAAATGTTGGTTCCTTGCAGTTTAATGTTGAATTTTTTTTTGGTACAGAAACGCTTTCAAAATGATGAACGTGTTTATAAAGCATTCCAAGACATTATGAATGTGTGCCAGAAGGAGCACAAGGGCATAACAATTAAGGCCTACAATCAGGTTAGCGTGTCATGGCTCTTTCTTTTTTTTTTTTTTTTTTTTTTTTTTTTTTTTTTTTTTTTTTTTTTTTTAAATTCTAAAGTTTTCTTATTCATGTAACTTTCAGTAGTCTTAGTGGGCTGGATTTTAATATTCTTAGTGGTTTTTGTTTTACAATTTTCAGGTTGCAACTCTTTTTGATGATCATCCAGATTTGCTTTATGATTTTTCAAGATTTTGGATTGATTTTTATTAATTTAGGTATTTGGGTTATTGGTTTTGATTAAGTTTGAATGACTAAGAAATAAAGGGCATGATCAAAGACTTTTGAAACCCATTTAGCTTAGGGTTGACAGCCATTGAAGGTATTGCCGAGAAACAAGGAATTTTCTTTGCTTAAACGTGGTTTGGTTGTCATCTATGTGATGTTCTTTTCTTTTTCTTCTTCTCATTTCAATTCATTCTCTGAATTTTATTTAGTTTTTTTTTTTTTTTTTTTTTTTTTTTTTTTTTTATCATTTGTTTTTTTTAATTCCTTTTGATTTTGGTGTCTTTTTTTTCCTTCAAATTTTCGTATCTACTGGTTTGGGTGTCAATGTTAACTTTCTAATTTAATGAATACTCCAAACTGGATTGAGTATTGCATGCCAACTATTTGATTTGTATTACCCTTTTCTTATTATAATTATGATTGTTGTTTGGAATGTAAAATTGTATTATTTTATTTTTCTATTTGTCTACAGGGGACAAGAACGAGGCACTCCATACATATAGAAGAACTCTTGCAAAGGTCTATTTCTACCCTTTTTTGTGAAACTTTATTTCTTCTGCCGTCGCATCGCCAGAGCCATTATTGGGTAGGTTCCTTTGACTCTCTGTTGATTTGATTTTAATATCATTTATCATTGATTTATTTCAAGTATAGATTCCCTATGAGATCTCGACTGCACTCTTTGTTAATGTTTCTTTATTTATTTATGGGTTTGTAGGTGGAAAGGCCAAGCCTTTGAGGCAACCCAAAGTCCAAGAAGAATGGGTACGGTTAGGTCTATTTTTCCCTTTATTGAAATCCCTTTCAATTTGTGTTTCAAAGTTTGTAGTTTTAATGGATTGGTACTTTGGGTATCTATCTACTGATTACAATAACTTCATTTCTTTTGCATATAAACTTTTCGGTTTTATTTAATATTTCAACTCTATCATGTTATGTATCAATTATTTACACTTTTACAGAATCCTCATATGTACGGTTAATACTTTAATTTTTTTTTCATTATACTTTTTATTTTTGCATCTATATTCTACCACAATTGGTTCTCTCTTTTATGTAGAAAGATGTGGCGGGTGATGTTGAGGGCAAAGGCAAAGGAAATGAAGACCTAGACAATTCATTGCAAAATAGGTATGTTCCTAAATTCTTGGTAGACAATAATTCATAATGTATTATAATGAAACTTGAGTTCTTTTAGCAAAAATAGTATCAACAGATTGGTAATTGACTTAAAAATTGGCATTCATGATTTATGTTAGAAAAGCATTAGACTTAATAGATGACTTGGTCAATTAGGAATCACACCAAAGCTCTAAGTGTTGCTACTCACACTAGGTGAATATTGAACATTATTCAAATTCTTTATTTATTTTTGTGTGTGTGTGTGTGTTACATTGGTGTTTCAACATTTGATAGCAGTACTATATGCTTACAACAAAGTTATTTTTTGTGTTTGATTTACTTAAAAGATATGTAACTATAAACCTCTATTTTTTTGATGAACTATAAACCTCTATCATAAAAATTTAGTGGTTTGTCATGATAAATTTTAATTTAGGAATATTAGACTTTATTTTAATTAATTGAGAAGGGAATAAAATTATTTGGTTTTGCTGTGATAAAGTTTTGGTACCTCCCTGATATGGTTCTTTGGCTTATTTCCTGTTTGGATTATTCATATTATATGATTTTCTTGATATGGATGTGTTTCTGATGGATTTGTTGAAAAATTGGCTTTATGCAAAGAGTTTGGCTGCATAAAAGAACGGGTGGTGTTTGTTTGTCCATTGCTTCAAAAGGGTTAGCAATCACCGGGATAGGTGATTGAAGATATTGGAATCATATCCCAGTTGAAGAATCTAGGTGAGATTCGTTCAATTTTTTAACCCTCTTTTTTTAGTTTTTATGTATTGATTTTTCAATGGAAATGGGAGAAAAATTGTATTTTTCTTCCCATGTATGTTTTAGATGGACGATCGAAACTCCAGCCAACTGTGGAATTCCCTTGCTGGAATTTGTCTGAATAGGTTTTTTTTTTTTTTTTGGTGATCTTTTCTATCAATTATGATTGAAATTTTAAAATTTATTGTGTGATGCTATCATAATTGCAAGTGGTTTCATAAATCATAATAACTTTATTAGCAAGTTTTCTTAAATAATAAATACGGGTCATTTGAAGGATGTGGTCATTTCGAAGGATGTCCAATACCATTGAGTTTGTTTGGAAGTTCTTAATGTTTAAGGTAGTTCTTATTGGTAATAAAATGACCATCATACTATTGAACTTGAAGTTATGCTGTCTTTGAGTTGGACTAACACATTTGATCCTTTAAAAACTAATTGCTATGAGAAGAATCATTACAAGCCTAAAAATCATCCCTTCAAACTTTCCATTTTCCCTTTTCTTACATTGCTGCTGTGCTGATCCAAAAGTAGGCATTTGTAGTATCTCAATTGCTATTAAAAGTGAGGAAAATTTTTAAAATATAACAGGATGCTAACTTTTGTTTTTTTCTTGACTTTGTGATTCATTAGATTGATTAGAAAAGCTTTGAGAAATTAAAAAACTTTTGTTGGTTTTTGAAGTGGTGCTTCAGTTTCTCAACAGTGGAGAACTGCAAAGCTTTTCATATGTTCTGGTGCTCTTTTTGCAATTGTATTTGCTAGAATATGCTGCCTTATTTCTTGGACAGCTTTTTTGCCAAATTTGTTTGAAGGAATCTCTGCCAACCAATTACATTACATAGCGATTTAGATGACCACCTACTTCTATTAAATCGTTCTATTCATTAAATCATCTACACAAGGCACATGAATACTAAATATGTCATGATTAAATACATGTGAATAGCTGTTTTTTATCATTTCTTTTCATGTTTTACTAAATATGCCATTAAGTACATTTTTGTTGTGAATTAATGTGGACTTGCCGACCAGTTATGCATGGCATCATAATTCAGCTTCCAAATCGGTTTGTAACAAAATTGCAATAGAACTTATAATACCTAGAGCAATTTTCATGTGAATTGGAATTACAGGAGAGGACACATTATATGAGTTTGTAATAATACTATTAATACTAAATAGAGATGAGTCGAAAGAGACTATTCTTTATAAAGGTTGCCTTTTAATATATTTTCTTGATGGTTTATATATTATCTAAATTGCAAACCCATTATCTTGCCATTATGTAATCATTGTGTTCATTTTTTGTGTTTGGTTTCATCAAACTCTTGACAAATTCGGTGCTATAACTATTTTTTACAATGATATTTTGGATTTGCTTAATTTTCAAGTGGCTTATTAGAAATAGGCCCTCAAAGATTAAGAACAAATGTCTCATCATAATATTATTTACAACAAACCCTTGATGAATATCCTCTTCAATGTACTGACTTGACTTTGAAGATTAGTCCCAAATGTTTAGACAATGATGTTATACAAACTCATTTGAATATATTTGCACTATTTTCTAAATGATTTCCACTGTAATAAATTGTTATTATTTTTTCCCCTTATTTTTAAGTAAGTTATGATATCAAAGTAAGTCAAGTTTTAATTGCTTTGAAGATATTGCATTTTTGCATGCACAATAGAGAAGCATTCTAGAAAATTCCCTACATTCAAACTCATTTGAACGCAATGGAAGTAATAAAAGTGGTGGTTGCTCATTTCATATGTTCCTCCAAATGGTCTATTGGAGACTAGAAGTACATACGTGATGTGAAAACTGAATTAAGGTATAAGCCATATCATATAAGGTTTGCTGGCCTGCTTGACTAAAATTGTGCTTAATTATCATCTTCTCTTCCCCTCCTCATTTCATCTGCTCTATTTTACTCCACAACTCATTCTCATCTACAACTTCCATTTGCACATAAATATCATTTTCAAACTACAAAAATGGAACAAATAATATATATATACTGCTAAGTTTTGCTAATGAAATTTTCTGGTTAATAATATGAATTTAGACTTAACTAAGTCTTTTAAACATAAATAAACTCATGATTAATAATATATCCATTCCCGTGCGGTAGCACGGGTTACATACTAGTTTATGATAATTGTTCTTTATCATTAAGTTAAGACATCGATTGGTATATGGTTGAAAGCAAAGTTCAAACCCCAGATTTATTGTTCAACAACAAGAGATTTTACCAATTAAGCTAACTAGAACTTACATTCTGTATTTGAAAATTAAGATAAAATTCTTGATAGGTTCAAAAGAAGAAAGTTTACTTAAAAAATTAAAATCTTAAAAAGCTAGCATTGTATCAAAGATGGTTTAAATAATATATTTATACATTTTTAGAGTATCTTAATTTGCTTATTTTTTTGAAGAGATAGATTCAAGTTACACTATTGGATTTAAGTAGATCCAATGGTAAAAAAAATGCACTCATTAATACTAATATTCTAATAAGAATCTCATTTATTCCTTATTATAACATTCTATACGTATCTCTAATCCCAAAAATAGGTATATTTTTCTCTTTGCTCTCTTTTTCTCATCCACTACACATTTCTCTCTCCTCCATTGCTCTTCTACCTCCATTTTCATAAGGTTCCACCTCCAATGCCGTATAGAATCTGATTAATCAAAAACTCGAACTAATTAAATATAAGGCTAAAGTAAATAACTTAAAAATTGAAACTAACCTTTTGCAGAGAGAACAAATGAAGCGCATGCATACACTGGAAAATATATATTCCTTGTTGAAATTCTTCAAAAGCTTTGGGCAAAATCTGTTTGGATTTTGTAGTTTATTAGAACTATTAAACCAAAATCTTTGATATCCGTGAAGCAATTAACAAAAATTAAACTCAAATAACGTGGAGGGTGAAGATGGGTTTGAATATTCCAATATTATGGACTTATGGTTATATAGAATTGAATGGAAGATTCATGTGAAACAATTTGGGCTTTAAAGATTAGTACACCTGGGTCAACAAAGTCATAGGCGTCGTTGATATTTGTGATTATTGGTCGATTCAAACAGATTTTGCCCAAAGCTTCTAAAGAATTTCAACAAGGAATATATATTTTCCAGTGCCATTTATTCTCTGTGCAAAAGGTTAGTTTCAATTTTTAAGTTATTTACTTCAACCTTATGTTTAACTAGTATGTAACCCGTGCTACCGCACGGGAATGAATATATTATTAATCATGAGTTTATTTATGTTTAAAGGCTTTTTCTTATACGGAGAAATATTTATAATATACAATCAAAATTACTTTGAAAATTTAAAATAGTAATATGTAGGCTATTAGATCAAATCATTGGAGTGGTGCAATTGCAAAAAGGTTGTCACTTCAAATTTTAAATCAAACAATGGCTATTTCAATTTCTTATATTTTGTATATAGTAAATTTGAAAAAAAATAATCAATGGAGAACATGATAAATCAATTAATCATATAGTACAATTTAAAGGCAACATTTTAGGAAATTGTCTCTGTTTTACAAAATTTGGACAGCTATAATAGCAATTACCGAAATGAAGTACATGGCTTAACCAAAATATGACCAAAAGTCAGAGAACACGAAGCACTAAAATACGAAAATGTAGTGGCTAATTGAGAGGGTTTATGGGAAAAATATGAAAGAAAGAAATAGAAGCACACTTTATGGCCTTTGGGATTTTCCAAAAAGGGTTAAAAGTGCACACTTGATGTGCGGTTCATTGAATGCTCCTTGGCTTTGGGGTTTTGCAGTTCATGCTGCAGGAGTGATAGGCGCAATTATAACAGCATTACTAACTTATAGTATAGTAGTATATAACTATATATGTAATATCTGGTATATGAGGGGTGGCTTGATATTTTCGAATTTAAAATATCCCTTTTAGGATATGAGAGGAAATGAAGTCATCAATATCTTAATGCAAAATATTTGATATACCTCTTGGTAGCATATGTAAGCACACCCCGTTATGAAGGCCTGGAATTTGACAGAGAGATAGCTGTGAAGATTCAAAGGCTCCTTTTTAAAGCAGGGGAAAAGAAATTGGGAACTGATGAGAAGACCTTTATCCACATATTTAGTGAACGAAGCAGGGCACAATTGGCTGCTATTATTTCTGCTTACCATGACATGTATGGACATTCACTTAAAAAAGGTATATATATATATATATATATATATATTTTCTGAGTAATTTTATATTTTTGATTTTGTATTTTTTAATTTATATAAAAAAAAAAATCTTTTGCCCGAAGAAAAGAAATGCTTATTCAATGTTGAAATTTATGCAGTGAAGGGCGAGACATTGGGGCTTTTTGAATATGCTCTCTTGACAATTTTAAGCTGCTCAGAAAATCCGGTGAGATACTTTGGTAAGGTATCATCCCACATTCTGGGTTTAATTGTTGTTTCTCTTTGGTGAATTTGATTACAATGTATAAGTTTTTCATAATAGTAATTTCACAAACCGGTAGTTTCATGCTAAGAAGTTAACGTAAATAGTACTTTTTGCTATTCAGGTTTTATCATTGATCATTTTGTGGAAAATAAAAGAGGCAATAGTAGAGTTATCTGGTACACGTGTATCCCTTTATGTTGGATGATTTTAGTACTGTTAATTACTTTAAATTTGAAGAATAGTAGTCCGGAATGATTTCCTTAATTGAAAAAAAAAAAAAAAATTCATTCTAATGTAAAAACCAATGTGAATTAGTTTGGTTTTTGAAGGCATTTCAGCACCCTAAAATAATGAGGTATGCCAAAGCTTACACATATTTTCTGTTCCCTGTGTGGGTAAGGCCCATGTTGTTGTACATATACATGGATCAATTTGTAGTTGGACAGCATCATGATAATTCTATAAAGCTTTTGCATAATTTCCTTTTATTATGAGCTGACATTTTTCAAGAAAATAAACAATTATTAATACATTATCATGGCTAAATACTAACCATATTTTTCTAATCACAACATAAGTAGAGGGAAAAAATGACCTTTGTTAACAAAATAAGCAGGTACAATGGAAAATCACAGCTAACTACTTGTCATATATATATATATATATATATATATATTTTTTTTTTAAAATATTGTAGACATCTTACGCCTTGCATGTATAGAATTCTTTAAAGGTATGACTATTTGAGAATATTTATATGCATGCATTAATCGTTAAGGGTAAGTTTGATATATATATAATGCTAAAAATGGTAAAACTTTAAAAACTTAGATACCAAAATATTATAAAATCAACTAAAACTCAAATATCTTAAATTTCATAAATATATATTATATGTGTTAGGATTGAATTGTTAGATTTTTTTTATAATATTATACCACTTGATGATTTTGTATAAGATTATTATTTTTAAAATCTTTCCATTATAATATGGATTTTCTTTATTGAATACCATAAAATATTTTTGATTTCATTTTCAAGGTCAATACTAAATACAAAAAAATAAGATAATTTTCTTGAATTCATTTTTTTGAATAAGAACTCATTTTTTTTTTTGAGAAAAACAAAAAAAAATATGTTGAACCAAACAGAATATTTTGGAAGTATAGAGCGTATAGACTCTAGAGAAGCAACGTATTTAAATAGTAAGTTTATATATATATATATATATATATATATCATCTAATAAAAATTTATTAAATAATGTATAATTGTGAAAAACTATAACACAAGAAATAATTTGAATCTTAACTTTTTTTTTTTTTTAGGTTGACTCATTTTAAGCATATGACTATATATACACATAAGTGATTATTGACGCATAAAATAATTTCTCCTCATTCTGAATCATTACAGTTGCATCTTTAATCTCTACCTTACCTTTTCTTTTTTGTTTTTGGCTATTTTTCCTTTTTTGGGCAATTATCTGATCTGTGCCTTAGGTGTCAATTCCTTGAAAGCACGTTACGTGTTCTGACAAAAGGATGAAACGTGGATTGATGGAAATCCCACCACGTGAACACTTAGAACAATTTCCACTTCAATTGAATTTGGGATAGATGTTTACAAACCTTTTTTTTTTAAAAATTCCACATAGAAGTTTTGGCTTTCAGATGTAGGAGCCGTTTGATAACGTTATTTTAGTAATATTGTTTGTATTTTTTTTTAAATACGTGTGAGTGAAAAAGTGTGTGAAAATGTATGTAATATTGTTTAAAAATTGAAAATATGTTGTTAAACTACTCTACCAAACGGGAACCTTAGACTTTACACTACAACACATATTTAGTCTAGATTTATATCTCTAATAAATAGAATATGAATAGTCTATCAAATAATTGACCAA
The DNA here is from genome assembly GCF_932294415.1 of Quercus robur. Taxonomy (NCBI): domain Eukaryota; kingdom Viridiplantae; phylum Streptophyta; class Magnoliopsida; order Fagales; family Fagaceae; genus Quercus; species Quercus robur. The sequence goes on along the minus strand of NC_065543.1, from coordinate 15,349,359 downwards.
TAATAATAACATAAACAATAAAAAAGAACTGACCTTTGATAAGAAAATAAGTAGCTAAAAAGTCTCAGTTCGTTCGCAACAGAGTTTCTCAATTTTATGACAATCTGGAGGGAAAAAATCACACAAAATAAAGACATGAATTGTAAAAACATAGATGACCTTTGTTAAGACAATAATCTGTTTAAAGACCCTTTAGCAGTCAAATATTTCAATTACTGCTCATAAACAGTAGTCGCAACAGTAAATAAACAGTAAAAATATTGGCCTAAAACGCGTGCAAAAGAAAAAAGAAAAAAAACACAAAATAAAGATGTGAAATTCTACCTGATGATTCTACCAAAAAAAAAGACAAAAAAAAGAAAAGAGAAGAAAGAAATTCTACCTGATTCACTCCTGTCCAGATGTTATAAAGTTAATCCTTCTTACCAAAAAAAAAAAAAAGTTAATCCTTGTTGTTTATTTTATATATATATATAATTATTAATTACTGTTCACTTATAGACTTTGATTGAGGAGAGTCAAACATGGTATACTGGACGAATACTAATTGAATTTTACCGTACTATATTTTTTATTTTTTATATTTATCTTGCACCTACACCTACTACACGTCTCTAGAGTCTTCTTTAAAAAATCAAAAATCAAATCAGCAAACGCAAGCAGAAGACAGAAGCTTCAATCCCATCTCAGATCTGTTCTCACTTCTCAATATTAAATCAAAATATCACTCCCAATCTCAGAAGTCTCCGTTCTCTCTACTCCCAATCTCAAGTCTCTCTAGTCTCAGGTCTCAACCCTTCACTGACTTCATTCCATACCCTCCACAATCCAAACCCCAGCTGTTGCCGCCGCCGCCTCATCAACACACTCACAGCTTCGCCTCACTGTCCACCATGGGTTAAGGCTTCTCATGTTGACGGATCAGTTTCTTAGTCTCAAGACTCAGGTAAATTTTCTTCCTTTTTCATCTATCTTTTTCTCTATTTGGGAATATGATTTTTTTCCCTTTAAATTTATGTACATCTCTCTGATATTTAGTTTTTTTCTTTTTTTGGGTGTTTTCATTTGGTTATTCACAAAAACGAAGGAATTGGAGTAATCAAACCTTTCATTTTGCAGAGCAGGACCTTTAAAATTGTGAAGAAAAGTACAATTGGAATAGATAGAGAACCTCTGTCCTATATAAGATACAGAAGAGCAGGACCTTTAAAATTGTGAAGAAAAGTACAATTGGAATAGAAGGAGAACCTCTGCCCTATATAAGATACAGAAATACATGCATCATTGATACCGAGATATTCTTTGAAATTTCATAGCATTAATTGAAGAAGAGGGGAGCTGTATATTGAAGAAGGAGACGAAGGATTTTGGGTTTTGATTATTGTAGAAGGGGAGGTGAACCTGAAAATACACGGGTGTGAAGAGCAATGTTTTATTCACCAAAAAAAAAAAAAAAAGAGCACAGCGTAATCTGAGGGAAGACACGTCATACAATTAGAGTTATAATTTGAAATTGTAATCTGGACACGTGGCATAAAATTAGAGATTTAATTTGAAATTACAATTTGAGTTTCTCTCTGCTTCACCTATTATTTTATATATAGATTAGTTCAAGTTTTTGATTCATCAGATTCTATGTGGCTGTGGAGGTGGAACCTTATGAAAATGGAGGTGAAAGAGCAATGGAGGAGAGAGAAACGTGTAGTGGATGAGAAAGAGAGAGCAGAGAGAAAAATATACTTATTTTTGGGATTAAAGATAGGTATGGAATGTTATAAATAAGGATAATAAATGAGATCTTTATCAGAATATCAGTATTAATGAGTATATTTTTTTGACTGTGGGATCAACTTAAATCCAATGGTTTAGAAAATGTGTAACTTTTTAGAGTTACATCAGGTATAATTTGAACCCATCTCTTTTTTGAAACTTTCACTTTTTTTGGTAAATTTCATTTTCAACAAATCATTGACTTGAAGCCCATTTTTGTGAAAATCCTACTAATATGATACAAAACAAAGGCCAATTTTTTTTGTTCCATTATTTATTTGTGGAAGTTACTATAAAACAAACACACTGTTTTATGAATGAAAAGAAACTAAACATGTTAGCTTCTTATTGAAAACCTAAAATCCAAGAGTTCCTTGAATCCACAAGGTGATAGGTTTCTTGAATTCACTAAAGATTTAAAAAAAAAAAAAAAAAAAAGACACAAGTTTGAATTTTTATCAATTTGATAATTGAATTGCCTTGAAGGCTACAATGCATTTCAATATTAAAAAGAAAATATAGGGTAGTTAGGAAAACACCCCAATTTATTTTTACCAAAAATGGCAAAATTGAGATAATTGCAAAAATTGAAACTATCATTCTCTAAGAGACATCCTAAAATAGATGGGACATTATTATGAATTTTAAACTAAAGGTTATTAAGAAAACAAATATTACTAAAAACGGTAATTCCACAGTTCCCAGAGCCTTAACAGAGGAATTCTCTAAAATGAAGGCAAACCTCGTAGCAAAACTTGTCACAAAGCCACGAGTTTTAATTAAAATACCGTTTTCCTCTAGCCATCCAAATTTCATACAATTTTGACACCATTGCCCCCAATGAGTTCTATTGGCACCCCTTGGTATGGCGCCATGATTTCAGGAGCTCTCTCCACTTCAGGATGGCCTGTGATATCTTTTCTACATCAATTACACATATTTTGTATTATTATTATTTTTTTTAATTTTTTTTGTGCATGGCTTAAGTCCATGCAACTTTAATTGGGATTTGAGGAAGTGTGACCTGTAGGGTACGATTGGGCTATTTAGGTTTTTTCATGGACCCAAAAAGTGAATTTTGCTAAGCACACAAATGGGGACATGTAGCTCCTGCTTTATGTTGTTGAAGTTGCAATTAGCCCTTTTTAGCCCAAAAAAAGATTTTGATTTATTGGCTGATTTTTAACGAATTTTGCAGCCGAATCAGTTAAGAAAGTGCAGCTAATTAAGTTTAGTCAATTTTTTTCCCTTAACCATGACAAACAATTCCTTTCTTTACCTAAGCTAAAACAAACCTGAAGGTTACCATTTATTTAACCACATGGAGGTCCCTAGCTTCATTCCTTATTCATAATCTAGTCCCTAAGGATGTCCCAATTAAGCTTTCGATAAAATCCCTCGTTAGATTTTAGTATCTTACGCAAGATTAATTCATTACGATTTGAAAACAACGTTAAAATTTTTTTTTCTTGATAAAAAAAGAAGAAAAAGTACCCTTAATTTTTCCTAAATTGTAAGTTATACCCATTATTGTTAACTAACTTAAATCTACAATCTCACCTTTTATTTGAGAGAGAGAGAGAGAGAGAGAGAGAGAGAGAGAGAGAGAGAGAGAGAGAGAGAGAGATGTTGAATTAGATATCATTCTCGCCATTCTATTTACTAAAAAGAGAAATGCTATATTTTCACAACACTTTCATATATAACAAATTTTAAGTGACATGTTATTATTAGCCATTACTAATGGGGAAAAAAAAATTATTTTAGTGGTAAGTTAAAATTAGAACCAATAACAAATTTGTTATGAAATATTGTGGACATAAAAATATTCTACTAGAAAAGAAAAAACTCATAAATAACATGCATTTTTGTGTAAACAGTCAAGTTAAAACACAACTTTTTCTGTTTTTGTTTAATTAGGTAAATAGAGAGAGAAAGGGAAGTAGGGTTTGTGTTGTTCCTTTGAACATAAAATGAAAAATTAAATAAATTTCACAATATTCAAGCTTATGATTTAAATAATAATATTTTACAAAAATTAAATTCCACCTTAAAATAGAAAAATAAATTATGATTCATTACATCGCTGCTTCAGAATTATTTCATAACTCAAATTGCCGTCAATTCCGTAAGTTTTTAGGTGAAGGAGTTGACGCATAGACTATATCAATCTTTTGAGATGATATATGCTGTCTACATAGTTTTTTGATATAGTTGACTGATAGTTTTGTGTGTTGCTCTCAAGATACAACAAGCACAACCACCAAACTATATATCCTAACAAATCTACACCACTTGTAAGGAAAGAAACTCTCAAACAATACTTTCTTGAACCCATAATAAAGTGTATGAAAATAATAGTGTTTATATGAAAATTAACTAAATATTTTGGATGAAGTGATTATAAAAACTGGCTGGCGGAATGTAGAGGCTAGAGAGAATATATCTTTTTTTTTTTTTATTATTATTACTCACTACTTAGTTGACCACCTATATCTATTAATATAGGAAAAAACTTAGATATAGTTAATTAGGTATATCTTTTAAAATTTTGCCACATGTCTAATTAAATAACTTAGTTAACACCGTCTCTCTCATCTCTTTCTCAATTAACTATATCCCTTTGAACCTCCCTGACCTCAAACCTTAAGCTATCCATTGTTGAATCTCCATGACTACTATCACTATGGCCACAATCACGGTGGCTTTGCCGGGTTTGTTACTTTTCACACAAGTCTAACCTAGAAATAAAACTCATGAGCTCCACCACCATCAGAGGCAAAAAAACACATCGTTGATGCCACTAGTCCTCTCTCTCTCTCTCTCTCTCACACACACACACACACATATTTGAGGAACCTAAGAAATCACACATAAGGTACCGTACTTAAGTTTTGTTCATATAAGTTGTTGAAATGTCCAATATCAAACTAGCAAATTTGTATACTGATTAGAGTTTAAAAAATAGTAAGTTATTTATGTCTGTTTGTGTGGATTTGTTTAGAATAATATAACAATAACGTAAGTCGGCCCCAAATATAAATTCTTAGTTCCACCCTTGTTTGGAAGGTGATCCTCCAAATTGGTTCCTTGTGTGTGTAGCACATGATCTTTTTAATGTAGTTGATGTCTTTTATTTTTAAATTATACTAGTCACAGACCCGTGCGATTTGCAGGAAAATTTGATATGATTATTTTTTATTGGATAATTATTGAATTAATATAATAAATTGTATATTTTTAAAAATTCAATATGTGTTATTTGAAATTATGTTTTAAATTAGAAGTTTTTTTTGTAGTGTAATAAAATATATTTTGTAGTCAAGTATTATATGTAGTGAGATATATTCAACTCTTACGTATATTTTTCTCCAAAACATAGATCCACATTGATCACTTTCTTCCTCACAATGAAACTAAGTGAAAAAGTAAATAAAGATAACTATGCAATAGATTATTATCAATAAATCATATATCATAAAGTGGAAATATAAAATAAAATAAATGCAAAAGGGAAAAAGTTTCATAAGTACCCATACATAAAAACATTAATAGCATAATGATGCTTTAGAGTAAATTATATTTTATCTTATTCTCTTTTTGGCATTTTCAATAAAGATGATCAACTAAGCAAAGTAAAAGCTTACCAAACAAATTCAAATTAACTAAAAATTTGATGGTGGAGATGCTAATTATTTGTAATTAAATGACCAAAATAAAAATAACAAATAGATTTGTGAAAAACAAAAAATTTCTAAAAGAAATTTTACCAAACACATGGGATGCAACAATACAAAATTATTACACTAAATGTTTTTTGACTCTTTCGATACTCTACAAATATAACAACTTTATTCACTTTTTGTCACAGTATAGACTATAGAGCGGTTACAATGTTTATTATAATCCCTCCCCCCTTAGAGGTTATTTTATAAGCACTTTGATTGAAATCAAAATATGCTTTTTATTTCTTTTTTATTTTTTGCCCAAAGGCAAGTCAACCTACCAAATAATGCAAATGATTATCATAAGGACCTGCTACCATAAAGCAATTTTTGGTAAATGTCTGTTACATCAAACATTTGATGATATTTTAGGCTTAGATATTATAGATCCGGCTTCTCAACATAAGCCGAATGTCTCTCCACAATAAGTCTAATAAGGGGATTCTCCACAACATCACCAACCTGAGTCTTGTAATGGCAAATTGATATCTTTCCATTGCTTGTAACAACTACGACCTCGTCTTTGCGAGTTAAAAGCTCATTTGCCACAACCATATGCATCTTGTACTTTCTAAGAGCCATATCAGCTTTCTCCAAAAGTATTTGTATATCTGTCTCTAATTGTTTAGTCAGGCAAAGGAAAACTTTCAGTCCCATTTCATTATAAAATAACAAAAATCAAGGAACTTATAGCAAAGTGCTTTCTATACAAAATTCTAGTAAAAGGGAGACTAATAGGCCCTCTATTTTCTTCAAAACATAGGGGATTATGAAAGACCGTACATCTTTTGCCTACCCCTTTCTCTTTCTCAAATTCACAATACCAAAGAAGTATATGAAGTTAAAAATATTGTGAATACATCTCTGTTCAGTGGAAGTCTATTGGTAGACACATTCAAATTTGTAGCCATATATATTATTTTGATATAAACTCAATTTTCTACTTAAAAAAAAAAAAAAAAAAAAAAAACTACTTATTATCCCAAACCAAAATTCAACCAAAGCTATAAGAGTGATTTGTGATGAGAAATTTAAAAAATACAACACAAAAAAATTAAATAAAAAAACCATCAACCTAAATTAGAGTTATAAGAAAGAAAAAAAAAATCAAGGGAGAGAGAGAGTGAGAGAGAGAGACTTATAGTTTTTGTGTAGAAAAAAATATGGATTAAATGGAATAAATGATATCAACTTTATATAAAATAAGATGAGAAAAAGAAAAGTCAACATATAAGAAATAGGAAATGATGAAGGAAGTTTAATGCTAAAGTAAAGAGTAGTAGGGAGATAAATAGGCAAAGAGGGAGAGGAAAGATTGGAGGAAGAGAAGAAGAGTTTTTATTTTTATTTTTTATTTATTTTTTTTATTTTAGAATAGGAAGATGAAAAGTTTAAATATTCAGTTTTAACAATTACTTGAAATTAGAAAGAAGAAAACGAAAAGTTGAAATCAATTTGGGTAGCTGAATATAGTTAAACATTTGCATTTAATGAATAGTAATATTTGTAATGAATAGTTAAACATGTGCATATATCTACTAAAAAGTTAATGAATTATTCAATTTTAACAATCATTTGAAATTAGGAAGAAGAAAATGAAAAGTTAAAATCAATTTGGATAGTTGAATAGTCAAATATTTGCATTGAAAACAAATGAATAGTAACATGTTGAATAGTAATGGAGTTTACTAATAGGTTTGTCCATGAACTATATTTAATTATTTTATATAAAAAAAATAGAAAAATCATATAGGAACTTTATTTTTTATAAAATGTATGACATGGTTGATAAAGTGGCTCATCATGAGTATAAAAATATTAAATTCTATGTCTCATCTTTTATATATAATACATATAGATATAGATTGTCACCAGGGCTCCGTGTTAGTATAAATATTTAATTTTAGTGATTTTGTTTGTCACATCATACTTTACCATCGATCAATTGATGGCATGAACATTTTTTTTACACATGCTTAAAAAGTTTAGGACTAAATTGAAATATTTGAAAGATTAGGAACTATTTGAAAACGTGAACTAAATGTATAAATAAACTTTTATTTAATTGATTAAAAGAAAAGGAAAAGTATCCTAAAATTTCTTCTTAAAGGTAAGTGTGGGGCCCAATAGTTTATGGGCCCGGCTCGCTCGCTTATAAGGAGTCCACAGGCCCCAAACTAAAGGAGGCCAGGGCCCAAGCCCAAAAATAGTGAGCCCGATGTGGCCCAAAGATACGTCCGAGGACTGCTCATTGGCGCCGTCTGTGGGAAGGCTTGCGCGTTGGCACGAGTGGCGCATAAGTCAGCTCTCTAGCAAGCGGAGATTCACGAGTCTTTCTCATTTCCGACAACCTGCAGTTGTTGCTCCGCCATAAACTTCTGCTAGGGGTTACGCCTTGCACCGCTAACGGCGCGGGTTTCTCTAGGGGCTTCCGACCCCAAGTCTGCTCCCCCCGTCATGGCCAAGGGGCTGACCTCCAAAAAAAAATCTTATAAGTCTTGGACAGAATCAAGGCCTTGCATGGTCCTCAGACCCAAGCCTATGGGGAAACCAAGTACAAAAAAAAGAGATCTTAAAAAGTTTTGGATAGAACCAAGGCATTGCATGGTCCTCGGACTCAAGCCTATGGGGAAACCAAATACAAAAAAGTTTTGGACAGAACCAAGGCATTGCATGGTCCTCGGACTCAAGCCTATGGGGAAACCAAATACAAAAAAGTTTTGGACAGAACCAAGGCATTGCATGGTCCTCGGACTCAAGCCTATGGGGAAACCAAATACAAAAAAGTTTTGGACAGAACCAAGGCATTGCATGGTCCTCGGACTCAAGCCTATGGGGAAACCAAATACAAAAAAAATTTTTGGACAGAACCAAGGCATTGCATGGTCCTCGGACTCAAGCCTATGGGGAAACCAAATACAAAAAAGTTTTGGACAGAACCAAGGCATTGCATGGTCCTCGGACTCAAGCCTGTGGGGAAACCAAATACAAAAAAGTTTTGGACAGAACCAAGGCATTGCATGGTCCTCAGACCCAAGCCTATGGGGAAACCAAGTACAAAAAAGAGATCTTATAAGTCTTGGACAGAACCAAGGCCTTGCATGGTCCTCAGACCCAAGCCTATGGGGAAACCGAGTACCAATGAGATACCTCACAAGTTTTGGACAGAACCAAGGCCTTGCATGGTCCTCGGACCCAAGCCTGTGGGGAAACCAAATACACAAAAGCATCATCGGAGTCCCCTATATCCCAGTCGATTGCTCAGATGGATTGCTTAGAAATCATCAGCCTTGGACGATATTCACGCGCTTATCACAGAATATCCAACTGATATCTCGGTTAGTTTTCTTAAGTTTGATTTATTATGAATTATCGATATAATGCCTGGTAGTGTTGGTAAATTGGAGTTAGTTGAATTATGCTTCAAGCCATTCTGCTCTAAATATTCTTGAAGAAACGCACACATAGGGCACACCCATTCAAGAAACAGTGTTGTCAAAGAAACAGTGCTCAAAACAAGTAAAGAAATTCCCATTCTTACTAAAACAAAGAAATAGTACAGCGTACAATGAAAAAGCAGGAATCAGTTTGTGTCGAAGCTCACTACATAACCAAGAAGAAAGGAAAATACAAGGGAACAAAATGAAGCTGAGGAGGTAGATCAGAGGAGAGGTTGGCTACAGCTCCAAGACCTTGTTCTTCCTCAATGCTTTCACATGCCCACAACTCAAACAGCAAAAGAGACCCAACTTGAACCTGACACCGTTGAAGGAAAGGTGCAGGGAGTTGGAGGTTGAGGGCCTTTCTCTAAATATACGCCTGCCGCAAAGCAGAGGCGCTGATGGCGGAAAATCTTTCTTCTGCCACACCAAAATTCTGGCATGGACAGAACCTGCTTCGGATTTTGACTAAAAGAGGGAAAGATTCCCTTCCCCCTCTGTCGAAATGAAGTATTCTCCTGAACTTAAGCTTCCTGTGCCCATACCGTACTATTCTGAGTCTCATAAAGGCAGGGTGCATCTGCGGCGGAGAAAGTTCTTTCTTTCCAACCCTTGCCTTAAACATGTTATGCTAAGGGAGGAGAGCTCTGGATATGGAAGCTGTGATGTGGGAGAAAATCTGAAGGATTTGTGCGTATATAAAGCAACTTTCTCTCCCTCCCATTTATTTGAAAAGACAAGGTGATAGCAGTCAACTCACGCGGCGTCCTAAGGAACGCTACAGACAAAACAGTTCTGGCTCAACTTCCAACATCAATTGCAACCACAAGATTAAAGAGCCTCGTAAAGGCGCACCTCGGTCACTGTGACATCAGAGAGTACCACGTGGCCAGAAGTTGCAGAAATATCTCTTAATTCATGGGCTAAGTGGATTCGTGGCCCCGGGCCTGCTTTGCGTGAGGGCCCAGGTACTGTGGCCCACGCCGAGCAATGGCCGTGGCCGAGGACAACCCCTGTTCGGCGCCTTGGGAAATGCCTTATGAAAGGGAGAATCTGAACTCATAGAGTTTTGGACAGAACCTAGGACTTGCATGGTCCTCGGACTCAAGCCTATGGGAAAACCAAGTACGAACAAGATATCTTATAAGTCTTGGACAGAACCTAGGACTTGCATGGTCCTCGGACTCAAGCCTAGAGGGACACCAAGAACATAAAAAAGATATCTTATAAGTCTTGGACAGAACCTAGGACTTGCATGGCCCTCGGACTCAAGCCTATGGGGAAACCGAGCACCTAAAAGAAAAAGTATACATTCTAAACAAAACTCTGGCTGTGCGAAGTCCTCGGACTCAGGCCTTTTGGGAAATCAACTACTCGGATGGAGAAGTTTCTCGGCTTAAATACTGGAAAATGTTAAGGCCAGTGTGTTAAGAATATGGCGTAACGAACCGATGATCGTTAGCCTAAGGAAATTGCTCATTGAAAGGGTGACATGTCCTCGGATAATTACTTCTTACACCTTATCAAGCACTTAGTCCCCATCGCGACTAATGTTAAGGTAAGTCTCGTTCCTCACTGGTCGGATTGTTATGTCGAATAATAATTTTGTTAAAGTTATTATGACGTCTTTTTATTAGCAAGTATTTTGGCCTTAGTTGTCATTGGTTCAAATGCTATACTACTGTGCCGAGCAGAACTTGCAAATTTATTAAAACATATAAACAGAACATGCGAAATAGAATAACAGTAACTCTTATTAATATAAAAAATTATTATTACAACATACAAGGAAGGGCTTACACAAGCCTATACAAAAATGAACTGCCGAAGCAGTAATAACATCCGTAATACAGATAAGTAAACCGCCAGGAGTCTTCTAAAAGCGCCTTCAAAGTCTCTCTGAAATCTTTGCCTCAGTACTGCTCATATCAGGATAAGAACCTTTTACAGAGGAGAAGGAAAAGGAAGAAGAATTGGAACACATGGAAGCACTTCAGCAAACTCTTGTCGCTGAAGAAAGCAAGGGAAAAAGAAGATGGAGGACATGAGTAGGAAGGAGGAGAAGAAGAGGGAAGCAATGAAAAGAAAGTAAAAGGAGCAAAAGAGGGAGAATGGGAGCCATATTAGGTATGCTCATGAGAGAGCGGATGGAGATGACAAGGGAGGTTTTCGACTCAGTCACACCGGAAGTGAGGTGTGACGGGTCCCTGCTTCGGATTTTGGCTAAAAGAATGGGGAGGCAAATCTTGAGTCTCCGCCATCCTTGCCCTGACCGAGCCATCTCAAGTTTTGTTAAGACATGGCGTTTCTGAGAAAGGAAGGATTTATTCATGGTTGACTATTATGGAGGATGTATTATTGGATAAGGAATAACCAGACGGAAGAAATGAACTATGAGAAGGGCTTGAGGGATTCAGATATGAGAGAATCACCTTTTGTCCTCTCTCTTTATATAGGGGAGCAAGACGAGGGTGCGTAACACGTTCTGATCCCCAAGGAAATCTGCGAATAAATGTGCATCCGTTTCATTCCCCCACGCTATCAATAACCGTTAGGTTGGGGAGGTTTCGTAAAAGGAAGATATTAAAGGCGTGCTACGGATAACCGAACAGAATAAGCGCATCACGTGTAAATCGAGGGGAATATCTTGTAGACCGACGCATTCCTCGTGGAGGTGAAGAGTCGCCAACGTTGATCAAGGGCCGAAATAAATGAGCCGCAGTTAAGGCTCGGTATTACCAAAACCCACCTTTCCAACCAAGACGTTGGACAGCAGGGTTTTGAGGGGCTATTGTGGGGCCCAATAGTTTATGGGCCCGGCTCGCTCGCTTATAGGGAGTCCACAGGCCCCAAACTAAAGGAGGCCAGGGCCCAAGCCCAAAAATAGTGAGCCCGATGTGGCCCAAAGATACGTCCGAGGACTGCTCGGTCCTCGGAAGGCCCAGAATCCCATTAACGAAAGTGGAATACAAGCAAACTTAAAAGATCAGAAAATATCTCAGGGAAATAGTCCTTAATACCCTTCATTGACATGACATCGCACCTAACAGAGCCGGATTCTTAGGCTTTATGGACCATCTCCCACAATTTCGGGATTAGACTGATGGGACAAATCTCTGTCCTGGAAAAGTCGACCCTACACGTGGACGGGGGATAATGAACGTAGGCTAGTATAAAAGAAAACGCAAGATAACAAAGGGGGGGGGGGGTGATCCATCTCACTGCCTAAGAAAGACTCTAGGAATGAGAATGCCCGGAAAGTATATACGCTCCACCAGGGATAACCCATCGACGGGTAACTGGAGAATACATTAGTGTTCCTCGGACATGATCCGAGGAGCCCAATCCCTCAATTCATAAAGTTAATGGGTTAGATAACCGGACTAAAGCCTTTTCCAGTCTAGGTTTGTCTAGTGCCCGGCCTGTACCAACGTCCCGTGACCCAACTCCAGCCTTTCAAGCCCACTCTCTACAAAATTTATTGTGAGGGATCCATCACGCGCGAGCCCAACGTCATTGTTGGGCCGCTTGAGAATCGTGTCCCTACAGTAAGTTATATGCATTATTAATGATTCATATGTTTTGAATATATCATCTTAAGGATTCATATCCCGTGCAATACCTAGGATATTGGAGCACAGGATGAAATACCTAAATTCTCAGCCATATATTTAATTTAATGGTTTAAATCTTTGATACCTCACCAAATGACAAAAAGACTATTTTACGTACAGACCCAACTACTGTAGTCTCTGCGACTGTCACTAATTAATCCTCAAAACTTAGTTATGGCTATCACCACCTTATTCTACCCTCCAAAACTCAGTTTTCCTCATAGACCCACAAGACAAGTTTCTTCTTCTACCCCACATTCAAAGACCCAAACCCAAGTTCAGACCCGTACCTAAAATTCCATCAATCATGGTACCATCCAGAACACGAAGACCACCATGGCTGCTGCTCTGTTAGGAGCAAGTTTGACCTTGACCCTAGTGGGACCCACCTTAGCTGTAGAGTTACCGTCCTTGATGTTGCTGGGTTCTTCTTCTCTGCAACTCAGTGAGCCCACCAATGCTCTGTCCTTGCCCACCTAGTAGTGGTGGTTCTAGGAATTTTTTTCAAGGTACTCCTTAAAAAGTATAAATTACACAATCTAATAAAAGAGAAATTCATATATTGACAACAACAACAATAAAAAAACACGCAAATACATAAAATTTACAATTGCCTTCTACGAGTTTTCATATTTTGAAATTGTTGCATGATAGTCTCATTATCAATATTTGTCCATAATTCTAGCAAAAGAATAAACAATAAAATATAAGTTCATTTGAAATATTAATAAAATTATTAATTATTGTTGTTGAGTTGTTTCATTAATTTGTTTATCTTTTATAAATTATAATTTGTTATATTGTTGTTTCATTAATTGTAAAATTATTAATTGTTGTTTAGCCTAACATAATTTAATTTGTTTGTCTTTTATAATGTATTGGTTAATTAAATTATTAATTATTGTTTATTAGTTGCTTTCCCCAATTAATTATTGGTTAATTAAATTATTGTTTATTAGTTACACTAGCACACATCCCATTTGCACATTACACTAAAAGAGCTAGCCATGTGCACATTACACTGCTTTAATTATTATTTATCCGGCCCTATGTGTCTATCCACCCCCCACCCCACTCAACAGACAAGCCTCATGCTTGATGCCCCCAATTGCAAGAGCCAACTGTCAATCAAAAAATTTCACAATCACAATACACATTACACAAAAAGACAATTAATATCTCACCAACACCAACACCAACGGATAAGATAAAGCCAAAAAGTAAAAAAAATAGGAAAAATATTAATAAAGTTAAAGTTTCAGCCAATCACAGTTCAAAACAATTAGATAAAGTTAGTCTTAAAGAATAAAGAGGGAGAGACTCTCATTCATTTCATTTCAGTGATTTCAGAGAGAGAGAGAGAGAGAGAGAGAGAGAGAGAGAAGTTAGTAAAATGAAATACCTTGAGAAAGCACCAGAGCAGGGAGGCCTGAAGGCTGAGGCTAAGATAGTGACGAGTAATCTCCGATGAGGGGCGAGTTACGAGTGATCTCCGATCGGTGAGCGAGTGACAACGACGAGCGAGCAACGTGACTGATCTCTGATGCGGCAATGTGCTCTGGAATGGATCGATCTTCGATGATGTGACTGATCTCCGATGAGGAGCGAGCAACGTGATCGATCTCCGTCTGTTGGCTTGAGCTTGAGGCGTTGCTCTGTTGACGTTTTTGTCTTTAGATTTGCTTTAGTGATTTGAGGTTTTTGATTTAGTGATTAGCTCTGTATTGGTTTTTTTATTTTTTTATTTATTTATAGAATCTGTGGGTTTGATACCTTTGTAATTTGTTGGGCTTGCCGTGGGTTTACCGTGGGCTTGTCGTCCATTGTTTTTTTTTTTTTTTTTTTTTTTTTTTTTTTTTTTGGAGAATCCGTGGGCTTGCTGCTTGCTCTATTACATTTTTTTTTTTCAAATTTTAGTTCAAATTTTTTTTGGGCTTTTTTTTTTGGCTTGAAAGTAGAATAAATATATATATATTTTTTAATTTGAGGGTGTTCCTAATTTTATTTAGGGGTAAACAAATAAAAAAAAGGAACACCCTGAGCTGCACGTGGCACTACCATTGCCACCTGGGCTATACATATGTCTAGTGTGGTTGAATGGTACTCTTTATTATTGGGTGTTGTTGCTTTCAATTTCGTAGATTTTGGGTGTTTGGGAGTTTTGGTTTCAAATGCTAAGGGCCCGTTTGGTTATAGAGTTCAAAAATTATTGTTTAAAAAGATGTGAAAATTGTAGTTTAAAAAGTGTTATTGAAATACATGTTTTTAGTGTTTATAAAACAAAAAAATGTGTTTGGTATCATGGTTTAAATAACATGTTTCAGTGTTCAAAAACATAAAATATGTGTTTGGTATGTGTGTGTTAGATGGTAAAAAAAAGCTGAACAAAGTACAAAATAAATATTTTTTAAATCAGCAAAGTACAAAAAAAATATAAAATATTGTTTAAATGCTGCCGGGTTGTGTCTGTGTGGGTGAAAAAGCTGACCGGTGGGCCTTAACACTGTTCAACTTAATTACAAAAGTGCCACTCAGCAATAGTTTTTGTTGTTCAAAATCAGTCCCAAGGTGATTTCAAAAACTATTGTTTTAAACATATGTTTTAAGCAATATTTTTCAAACACCCCTGTTCCGGAATGGTCTACCAAACATATTTTTTTTTTTGTTTTTGAACAATATTGTTTAGTGTTTAAACACTAAACAATATGTTTTGAAATCAATGACCAAACACCCTCTAAGTTTTAGTGTTTGCGTATGGGCTGGGGTTGCTGTGACAATGGATTGAAGGAGATGCATAGAATGGGTTGAAGGAGAGGCAGAGAGCGGCAATTGCATAGGAGAGAGAGAAAAAAAAAAATTTAAGGATAAAATAGTCTTTTTGTTATTCGGTGAGGTGCCAAAGATTTAAACCATCAAATTAAACCTATGGCTGAGAGTGACTTGTCACATAGACGTCATTCTCTTCAAATAAAATTTTACGGAAGAAAAGAAAAACTCATATATGTCACATGGCATCACATGACGCATTAATTCTAAGTTGGTACGGGTCTCTAAAAGTTAGTTCTAGACCACACATTATTTAGCAATTTTTTTGTCAACATAACATACTACAAATTATTAATTATCACTTACTAATCATCCTCTGTCATTTTTTCCTTTACTAATCATGCTCTAAATACCAGTAGGGGCAACGTCCTCCACGACTCTCAAAAAACTTTTAATATTTTCATTCATAAAAAACTTATGTATTAATATTTTGATTATTTTCAGTCACATAAGTTAAAGTTCCCAACTGTAATATATTGAAATTTGAAAAAACTCAATTGGTGCTGGTCCTGGAAGAGGTTGACACGAATACCAAAACGTCAGAACTCAATTGCCAATTTGATTGTCTCACGACTCTTAAGTCTCAACACCGCATTTTCTTAAAAAAATAATTTAAAATAATAATAAAAAAAGAGATTCAGTTATTTAGAGCATTTATTATTTAAAAAATTTAAGAAATTTTCTCGATATTTTTTTTAGAAAATGCTAACGAATCTTTTTAATGTATTAGCTAATAATTTATTTAAAGAAAATTTTTATTAACAAAGAAAAAATAATTATTTTTTTGAATTTATTTTATTTTTAATAAAAGTAATATCAAAATTTTCTTAAAATAAATTATTAGTCATTATTTTAAAAGATATTTATTAATATTTTTATTATTTTTATAATATTTTCTAAACTAATTTTTTGAGTAAACAAGGGTATTCATTAAAGATTACCAAAAAAAAAAAAAAAAAAAAAAGAAAAAAAAGAAGAAGAAGAATAAGAAGAAGAAGAAGAAGGTATTCATTAAAAGTGATACAGAAAGCGAGGATAAGAATAATGATAGTCTTCTAAAAAAAAGGAAATAAAGAACCAACAGCTCATCTTCCCTTCGCTTTAATTGCCTCACATTCCAACAAGTTCAATCACAATTTCTTCACAACCTTCAACACAAAAATCCTGAGTAAAAAAAACTTACAATTACAAATGGTTTCTCGTGATCATATTGTGATGCTACCATACATGGCCCATGGCCATCTCATGCCATTGCTAGCACTAGCAAGACAGATCCAACAAAGAACTGGATTCACCATCACCATTGCCAGCACCAAGCTCAACATTCAATACCTCCGTTCCACCATTTCAACTGACTCAAATTCACAATCCCTCTTCAACATCAGATTTGCTGAGCTTCCATTCAACAGCACTGACCATGACTTACCACCCAACTCTGAGAACACTGAGAACTTGTCTCTCGGCAACATAGGAAAGCTCTTTCATGCATCAATCAGTCTCAAGGACCCTGTCTTGCACCTTGTCAATGATATCATCCACCAAGAAGGGAAACCTCCGCTCTGTATAATATCAGACGTGTTCTTTGGGTGGGCCACAGAGCTTGCAAAGAGTGTAAACACTGTGAATATTACATTCACCACTGGTGGTGCCTATGGCACCTTGGCTTACGTTTCTATTTGGCTCAACCTACCACATCGCTCATCAGATTCTGATGAGTTCAAAGTCCCGGGGTTCCCTGAAAGCTACCGTTTTCATCGCTCTCAACTTCATCAATATATAAGAGATGCAGATGGTGAGGACTTGTGGTCTAGATTTATGCAGACACAGATTTCACAATCTTGTGGGTCTATTGGTTGGTTGTGTAACTCAGTTGAGGAAATTGAACCATTGGGGTTCGATCTTCTGAGAAAGTATCTCAGACTTCCTGTTTGGTCTGTTGGGCCTCTTATTCCTCCAGCGTTACTTAAGAATACATCATCTTCAGGTTTTTCTTTTTCTAAACAACATGCTGGAAAAAGACCAGGACTCACTACTGAAAAATGCATTGAGTGGCTTGATTTGCACGGTCCTGATTCGGTTCTTTACATTTCTTTTGGCTCGCAAAACACTATTGGTTTGTCCCAAATGATGGAATTAGCTATTGGGTTGGAGGATAGTGGAGTATCTTTCATTTGGGTCATAAGGCCACCCATTGGTTTCGACATGAAAAGTGAGTTCAGAGATGAATGGTTACCAGAAGGGTTTGAAGAAAGAATGAAGCAAAGCAAACGAGGGTTGTTAGTGCGTAACTGGGCACCCCAGTTGGACATTCTGTCACACAAATCCACAGGAGCATTTCTAAGCCATTGTGGATGGAACTCTGTATTGGAGAGCTTAAGCCAAGGTGTGCCTATTCTAGGATGGCCTATGGCGGCTGAGCAAGCTTACAACTCAAAGATGCTGATGGAGGAGATGGGTGTGAGTGTAGAGTTGACCAGAGGGAGTCAAGGAATTATTGTGGGGAAAGAGGTGAAGAGGGTCATTGAATTGGTTTTGGAAAAAGAGGGTAAAGGCAAGGATATGAGGAATAAGGCTGTTGAGGTTAAAAAGCAGTTGAGGGCAGCGGTAAGTGATGAGACACAGAATAAGGGTTCTTCTGTTAAAGCAATGGATGACTTTGTGAGAACCATTCTTTCCAAGAGTCAAGAGGAAGCAGCGTCAATTGAGGTTCAAAAATAAATGGGAAATTAGTTAGGTTGGTTCTTGATAGAATAAGCATCACCAACTTTTTTGTCATTGCGAATTGTGAATCTCATGTTCAGATGATATATGGTTGATTTAGTTTTTGGAATAATATTGATTTACGATTTTTTATTGCCTCAGCTGTAAGACTGGTGATAAATTGCACAACAGTTTTTTCTCTTGAGACAATAAAATTAAGGTGGAAGATTATAATATTTTATTTGAGTCTGTATTTTATACTTTAATACAATGTTTGCTATTGTTGTTGAATAATAGACTCAAGTGATAGTTCAATTGTAATTGCATAGTCTTATCAAATTCACTAAGAATAGTCTGCAAAATAATCAAAACATACAAGATTTTCATTGCATGTAACCTGACTTATCTCTAACCTCCCATTTTCTTGTTGTAACTTGTAATAATTGATGAAGTTTATTACGTGAAGTATTATTGTTGGGTATGATTTTGATGGAAGATACTATATTCATTTTTTTTTCTTTTTTTTTGCTCTATATATTTGTATGTTGTATACCCAATTATACAATGTTTGTATACTTTTTAGAGTTTAAAAAGATTATAAGTTTCTCTTATAAAGAAGATCTTGTGTCTAGATATTAAAGTTGATAATTTTGTGTATATGTACATAACTTACTTTAGAATAAGAAAATTAAAATTCATATTTTCATACACACACACACATACATATATATATATATATATATATATATATATATTATGTGGATTTTTTTAGGGGAGTGTCTATTTGTGATTTGAGTTTATCTTGACAGAATAGTTCGGCCCTCCCAATTCAAAATTCCTGTCTTCGCCACTGCCACACCTTATTTTTGCGGTCACATGTGCGATGCGGTTTAGAATTTAGCCAAAATCATAACTGTACTGCATTTCATTTTTGGGTCACATGTGCGGTGCAGTGTATAAGATACGGTTTGAAGTTGATATATATTTCAAATTTTGGGTTTTTCCTACCCAGTCAAAACTAAGTTTTCCCTTTGTTTTGGACAAAGTTTTAAATTATTGAGCTAGTTTTTATTTATTTTGGGTTGGATTTCCTAGTCAACACTTACTAGGGTTATCAAATTATTATTATTTTTTGAAAACTAGGGTTATTAAACTATTAATAATATATTTAATATTTAAAATAAATAAATATATTAATATATAGAGAGGGTGTGGTGCGGTTTATGCGATTTATGTGGTTTTCTTATTATAAAATTGCAAATTGCATTGTACCATAGGGGAGTGCACTGTTACTTGCGGTGCGATTATGCTATTTTATGTGTGATTTTTGCAGTTTGGTGAATCCCTCTATAGGAGCATAGAGTGGAACAAAGGAAATTTTATTCCACAAAGAAACACCCACTTTAAGACTATTGTAAAAATAGAAGCTTTAATACCAATTTGTTGAGAATAGCAGAAGCATGAATATCAATTTGTTGTGTGTGTATCCAAATAACAGTGGGCTTATGTAGAATAGAAATAGAAAGACAAAAGAAACAATCACACGGGAAACACAAAGATTTACATGATTCGGCTTACCTAAATTTCTCTCTCAAAACAAAGCACGACTTAGAACTCTAAAATAATATGCGGCTGCCTTTGATCACTTATCAATCAATTGCCGCATGACAAACATATTTATACAAAGTATAAGTCGGCTAGGGTATATTATTTGAGAACATATCACAAAGCCGGCTATACAAGTCCTAATATAACTAGGACTTGGATTACAAATCCTTCCAAGACAAGGACTGTGCGCTCTCACTTGCACTATTCAAGCCACTAATCATAACAAAGACATTTGTCAGAACCAAATCTTGAACTTTTGCCATATCAGTACTTGTGACATTCAATTAAATAACCATCACCGATTTTTTTACCACACTGACGTTGTTGGTAACCAACCGTCTCCTTTATTACAGTCAAGTTATTTGTCGAAAAATGAGTGTCGTTTTGCAAATTGTCTTCTTCTTGTTGAGCAGGGCAAATAATTTGCGTCGCACTCTTTGGTCAACTAGGCTGGGCCTCAAGCCGAGGGTCATATTGATGGAATTAGATCTTGTACTTAGCCTAAAACGGTCTTTTTCATCATGACCTAGTTTGCCACATCCACAACAAAATCCATGACATGAAAAATCACCTTTAAGGGAATAAGACTTGCCACTAGCAAGGAAGACTCTCCCACAACGCCCTACACTACATGAAGGCAAAACATGAGGGAAGGAAATTAAGTTAAAAAAAAACATTGAAAATTGAAATAGCTAGAGATATGTTTGCCAAGCAAATTTTTTTCTTCTTTAACATTTAAAACCTCTACAAAAGCCCCCTTTTTTTTTTTGTGTTGGGAAAAATACTTTCAAAATCTTTTTTTACTCATTTTGAAAACATATTTTAAAAATGTTATACTAAACAAGCCTTAAAACTCCTAACAAAATTCTGAGAAAGCCACTAATCAAGCCAAAAGTTGAGAGGGTTATGATTCTGGATTGGCCATCACGTACCTTTCATAAAGACCTCCTTTTCCTTTTTTAATAGCAAACCAAGTTCTTGAGCAAATACGAATTGCCAACCTTGTACTAAGAAAAATGCAATTAGGAATGTATTTCTTTCTTAACACCTAGACCTACTACACATCCCTTCCATGATGAAACCGCCAATTTAGCTTGGCGCAAAGAGACAAATTTTAACTCTTGTAGCCATTAACCCTAGTTCTCACCTTTAGCTTTTGGATTGGTGATTTTTCCCTAAT
Source organism: Quercus robur (assembly GCF_932294415.1). Taxonomy (NCBI): domain Eukaryota; kingdom Viridiplantae; phylum Streptophyta; class Magnoliopsida; order Fagales; family Fagaceae; genus Quercus; species Quercus robur. The sequence continues at coordinate 15,328,496 of NC_065543.1, read as the reverse complement.
GGGCCATATGAAGTTTGCACATCATAGTTGAAGAACCCTACAAGAAATTCTTAGTAGCCTTATCATGTTAGAGACCCCATAGCCTAAAAGGTCCAAATCCACTATAAGTTCACGTACTTGTAAATAAACAAGTAAATGTGTAGTTTGGGGTTAGCTCAGCTGCTTAGGGTTATATAATATGTTTACCCTACATCATTTTCATTGTAACACAAGCTTAAAATCAAAGATATAAGCATCAATGACTTTAGACTGTAGTGGTAAAGTCATTGATGCTGTCAGGCTTAACCATATCAAGTTATTTCTCTTGCTTTCACTTTTTGCTTTTCTCTTTTTCAGTCTCTGGCCTGTTTGGTACACTATTTTAAGCACATGTTTTTAGTTTTTAAACAACATTATATATATTTTTACACACTTTTTTACCCACATGTATTTCCAAAAAGATAAAATTTAGTTACAAAATTGATTGTAGCCTAAGGCTGCAATTTTACTCAATCAGTAAAACATACGTACCAAATGAGCACAATCAGTAAAACAGCTTTAACAAATAGCATCTAGATCCTTACTTGGGAGAAGAGCATATCGCATAACACAATTTGGGATGGCAGAGAGCCAGAGACAATAGCCTTAATAAGGACCATTGGCCATCACGTACCTTTCATAAAGACCTTCTTTTCCTTTTTTTAATAGCAAACCAAGCTCTTGAGCAAATACGAATTGCCAACCCTACACTAAGAAAAATACAATTAGGAATGTATTTCTTTCTTAACACCTAGACCTACTATGCATCCCTTCCATGATGAAACCTCCAATTTAGCTTGGCGAAAAGATACAAATTTTGACTCTTGTGGCCATTAACCCCAGATCCCCCACCTTTAGCTTTTGGATTGGTGATTTTTCCCTAATGGGCCATATGAAGTTTGCACATCATAGTTGGTTGAAGAACCCCACAGGAAATTCTTAGTAGCCTTATCATGTTAGAAACCCCATGGCCTAAAAGGTCCAAATCCACTATAAGTTCATGTACTTGTAAAACAAGTAAATAGGTAGTTTGGGGTTGGCTTAGCGGCTTAGGATTCTATAATATATTTACCCTACAAAATTTTCATTGTAACACGAGCTTAAAATCAAAGATATAGGCATCAATGACTTTAAACTGTAGAGGTAAAGTCATTGATGCTGTCAGGCCTAATCATATCAAGGATTTGTTTGGAATCCGCTTATTTTGTTAAAATTGAAAACTATTTGCTGAAAGTAGTGTAGATAAAAGTAAAAGTTAGCTGAAATAGTATAGTGGAACTCATGAATAGTACCAAAATATGTTGTGGAGTTCATAAATAGTAGTAAAAATAAACTAAACAAAAAAATAAGTTGGCAAAATTAATTATGCGAAATGGATACCAAATTATTGTCTTGCTTTCACTTTTCGCTTTTCACTTTTTCAGTCTCTCAATCACTAAAATAGCTTTAACAAATAGCATCTAGATCCTTACTTGGGAGAAGAGCATATCGCATAACACAATTTGGGATGGCAGAGACAGTAGCCTTGATAAGGACCATTATACCTGCAAAGGATAAGTGGTGGGCCTTCTAGCCCTCTATTCTACTCATCCAAATGGTGAATGCTTTGAAAATTTTTCTAATCTGCTTCAGCAAAAATTAGCAGGTTATGAAAGAAAAAAAAATGAAAAAAAAAATGCAAGAAGGCAAGGCCATACTTAGAGGCCACATTACTTAAGAGAGTGTGTTGTGTGTTGATGATACCGTAAATATCACCAATGAGCCACGCGATCTTCGCACGCTCGTAACGATACCTGCACAGCAAAAAGAGAAGACCTAATAGAGAGCATCGGTGTGGTGCTGGCCGAATACCCTCTGAAGGTCAAGTTAGAACTATTCTCACAACTCTAGAGTGTTAGAGAAGGGTAAATTATGCATACCTTGATTTGTGAGGGTATTGGGGTTTTTATAGTAGTAGAAGGTTAACATCTCTTCCTTGGTGTAGAAGTCTTTTTCTTATAGGAATCCTCTTGAATAGTCCCAAACGTAATGGACAAGACATTTCCTTATAGAGAAGATATTCATTAATGCGCCTATCTTTCAGAATCCTTTTTGTGCTAGGGTTCCATTTACTTTAGGATCCTATGGTGGTTAAGTGTGTGTCGCAAGTATTTCTCATCTAGGGTTTCTGGTTGCCACATGGGTGCTTGATCCGTTCCTGTTGCATCTGTTTATGCAGGATCTATCCATAACAAACATTTGCACCAAATGGGCTCGCCCTCTATCAGCCCTTGGTTGTGGATCTATCAGGCCCACTTCATGGAGATCCGTCAACCTAGATTTTTACCCTCTTCATGTGTAGTATAACTTACCCCATTCTCCCTTAAAAGTTACCATAACTTTTGAGTGGAGTTGTGGTGTGCTTTTGTGTTAGAACCCCTTTCCTTCTCCCTTGTATGTGTGTTTACTTCTCAAAAAAAAAAAAAAAAAAAAGATTTAAAATGATTGAAATTGTTTAGGATATTTCGATATTCCAAAATTTGCCATTTTTTAAAGCAATATTCTTCTTAAATGAAGTCCTTCTATTTTAATTTGAAACAAAGTTTTTTTTTTTTAATTTTATTTTTTATTTATTTTTTATACAAGATAGAAATTCTACTCTAACTCAATCTAAGTGTATATGTGTGTGAAACTTTCTCTTAGAGACTTGAACCCCGACTCTTGGTACCCTCACACCTCACAAATATTTATACTTGTGAAGTGACCATTGCACTAAGAGTGTGCGGTGATACCATTATGATTTTTGAAAGTGTATGTGAAGTTGGGGTTTATTATTATTATTATTATTACTAGCTTGTAACCCCATGCATATGTATAGATACATTTAAATATATAAAATAAGATGCATAATATAATTCCTATATATATGATTTAAATATTATTGATAGTCATTTTTATATTTTGTTAACTCTTTAAAAAATTTTGTAAGGATATTATTAGGTATAAAATGTAAATTGTCCATTTTTTTTAATTATTGTGAAGCACCTTTTTTTTTTTTTTTAACAATTTATTTATTCTAGACTCTTTGGTTTTTGTATTTAATAATTCACTTGGATGAATATTTATGATGTGGTCCCACATTTTATTCTAAAATTAAGAAATAAAAATTTTTAAAAATAAATAATTTAAGACACATGCCGCAAAATTGGAACTCTAATTTGAAATTCTAATTTGAGTTTCTCTTAACTTCACCTATTATTATTATAATATAAATATATATATATATATATATATATTTATATAGATTATTTTATATTTAAAGAAAGGTAAGTTTTGCAATCATGAGTATTCAATAACATTGGTTGGGTAGATGAGAAAGTGAAAAGAAAAGATATTTGAAATCTTAAAAATTCTATCATCGAAGAAACAAAACAAGAATAATAATTCTTAAAATATTTTTTTTAGTTATTAAGAAAAATAAACACAGTCAAATCATTTCACAAGATTTTTGTGCTAAATACTGTCAAATGATCTCACAAGACCTTTGTTTGTTTAAAACCGTTTTTTATTTTATTTTATTTTATTTTATAATTTTTTCAATGAATTCAAAATGGGCTGTAATTTGTTTATCAATAGCTCAAGTCTGACTTTGAAAAAAGCTTGTTTATATTTGTTTGTTTAGCAAATAAACAAAATTCAAATCTCAAGTTTAGGTTCGACTATTAAATAAGATAAGTTCAAACTTAATAATGTGTTCTTGAACATACTTAGTGAACATGAAACTCAATTTAGCTATATATAATATAATATATCTATATGTATAATTGTTTAAAGATATGGCAAAACTTAGATACTGTTCCTTGGCTACCCTTTTTAAAATTCGGCCATCTATCTTATTAAATAACTTAGCTAAAGGTGTTAGCACCTTCTATTTCTCTAATTCTATTAATCAAATCCCTCCATCATCTCACTCTCATCACAAACTTGAAGATCTGTCCACTATCGAATCTCCATTGTTGCTATCAAGGCGGCCATAGCAAGCGATGGTTAGCCACTCTCATGTTGTCTCTTTTGGGTTCTCTCTTTGCACTAAAGTCTAGCCCAGGCCCTTGGGGTTGAAACCCACAAGCTTCACCACCATCGGAGACAACAAACCTCATCGATGATGCAGTGGCCACCAGTCCTCCACCTTTTCTCTCTCTCTCTCTCTCTCTCTCTCTCTCTCTCTCTCTCTCTGTGTTTGTTCTTTAGTTTTCCTTTAATTTCTCTTTTCTCCTCTCCTTGTTTGATTTTATGTGGGTTTGGGGAATGAGTTTGTTTTGGTTGTTAGCAGGGGTGGAGCTAGGATTTTTTGCTGGGGGGGGGGGGGGGGGCAAATTTTGGTACTAATATAGTAGTCTTGATTCAACATAAACCATCACACACGTGTAAATGTACATACAAATATATAAACATTAATATTTTGATACTAGAGTAGGTCATAATTTATAAATATATTGTATATAAAATTAACAACATTCACATATGTATATTCGTAAGATAGTTTTTTAGGAGAACTTATCATCTTTTAAATTCCAATTAGTCTAAAAAATTTGTCTAGTTTGATATTAAACATGTACAAAAAATGAATTTGAGAAAGCAAAAACTACCTTATCTCTATAATTACAAGACTGGTTGACAAATTCTATTTGTTTTTAAGAGCATCATTGGACTAACTCAAATATTTGGGGGGCAACTTCTATTTTTGTAGCTAAAATTTTAAAGTTTTTAATACTTATACATAATATAAAAGAATTTTTCAAAAATTTGGGGGGGGGGGGGGGGAGGCATTGCCCCCTGATGTAGGAAAAAATCTACTATTCATTTTTTGTAATTTATTAATTTTGGAATTTGTTTGTAATTTCATTATTTTAGGTTTAAGGCATTTGTTTCCTTATTTTTAGGTGCTTTTAGTGTTTTTTTTATGTCAAATTTGGTTCCTATTATGGTTAGGTATTAATTAGGAGTTATTTTAGAATATATTTTCTTGTTTGTCAAGTTTTACAAAACCTTTAAATAGGCTTCCAAGTCTGTAAACAATTTTTGAGTATTATTGATATTAATAAAAATTCATACTTTTATCTATTTTTTCTATGGTAGATCTAAAACTCTTTCTCCTTGTGGATTCAAGGAACCCTTGCTGATTCAATGTTATTCTCAAAAGCAAATGTGTTTTGTTTCTTGCTTTCTAGAAGAAGATGTATTTTGTTTTTTGACGCTTCCCTATCCCACATCACCGCCTTGTAGGGAATATAAATGAAATTCCTAGATTTGTGAGATGCAAAAATAGAGAAAAATATTTGCCATGAAAAATAATCACACACAAGATAGTATTTACGTGATTTGGCAATTTGCTTACGTTCACAGAGTTGTAGGGATTTCACTATTCTCAAGGAAAAATACAAGATGTAATATTATAGTTTTCTCTCTTAAAAAAAAAAAAAAAAAAATCAAAACTCTAATCTCCAAAACAACTGTTTTTATATCCTATGCATACTATTAACAATGGGCTACAAAACGGGCCAACAAATTTTCCCGAGGGCATCGCTCCCGAACCCCCAAGGAGGCTTGTCCATGAGTGCTACAACTTGGGCTTATCAACCTAAGCCTTCGCTTCATGGACTAAGCCTTAGAAAATCTCCTATGGAAAACCATAACAATATTATTTTAAGTTGGGTCACAATCCAAATCAAACAATAGTTAGGCATGCTGGTTTTGGTTGGGTTCCAACACATGGGGTTTTTGGGTTTGGTCATTTATAGATCCGTGAGTACATGAAAATTGTTCATTGTCCATCCAAGTTCTCTACTTCTCTCACTCTGCCAATATTCATAAACAAAAAGCAACAAAACTTTCGTTGATAACACAACACACAATTAAGCCAGCCCCTTCATTCTTCTAAAATCTTGATTTCTAGAAAAAATTAGAAGTCTAAGAGATTGAAAAGCTAAAGAGGTTGGGTTTTCTTGTGGGTTCTCTAACCTCTCAAGAAAAGTGAAAAGAAAAAATAGATAAACAAACGGTGTTAATTGAGTTATTTAATGAGACAAGTGACTAAATTTTAAAAGGAGTACCTTAGTAACAGTATGTAAGCTACTGTATCTAAGTTTCGCACTTAATGTGTGTGTATATATATATATATATATTTGAAAAGGTTTGTTGATACCAATTTACTATTTGTATTTTGTTGAAAATATAAACAGTGCGTTTGTAGTGAAAATTCATAGATTTGTGAAGAGGTAAAAGATTTTAGTCATGGTTTTACTACATATAAGAAAAAAATAAATTAACAAAGTAGCTTGTGAATAACCTCAAATTTGTTTAACAAGAAAATGAACACATTTTAAACATGCAATCTAGTTTGGGGATGAACTCGAGCGCAACTCATGTTTGCGATAAATTTAAATGAAGAAGTATAAACTTTTAATAATTGGCTTGACTTGACTTGTTTACTGCCCTATTTCAAATCACTTTTACTTTAAAGTTAAAAAATAAAATATAAAAAAATCCTAGAACTACTCCATTGGATAAAATCATGTTTTTATTTTTACGCTATTTGATTCTCTGTTCGCTTTTAACCCATCATTAGAGCATCTTGCGTTTTGGTAAGCCCATAAATAAATAAATTTTAGGATTTCTGAGTTTATTCAATGGACTTGACATAAAAAATAAATAAATTTCTTCTTCTTTTTTATAGTTTTACTATAAATAAGCAATCAACAAACACATTCCTAAAAAAAAAAGGGATAATTACACATAACCCACATGTGGTTTGGGCGAAAATCACTTTGCCTACCCGTGTTTTGAAAAGTGTCACTTAACCCACCTAAGGTATGTTTTCGTCAATCTCCGTAACCCACCTCGGTCTTTGCCGTTACAAAAACACCTTTAAACCCCAAAACAGAACATAACGCGAATCAAAACACCCAAAAATCAAAAACTTTTCGAGAGAGGGACCTTGTTCTTCGTGGTTTGGAGCATCTGGAGGGGGAGAAAACACTTGTTTTGCATCATCGAAGCTAGGTAAGGTATGTGTGACTGCTGTTCATCGCGGCCCACCCATGTAATTAGAGTTAGTAAAATTTTCTCAAAATTTTACCATCTTTGATAAAGTGGGTCTCGAGGTTGGATTCGTTATAGAGGCGCCACATCAAGGGAAGATGGTCCTGCTTAAAGGAGGATGATCTGGGGAGATCAGGAAAATCAAGGGTGGGTAGAGAACGAAGAGCTTGTGCGTTAGTGGTAGGCCACAAGTTGTAAAGTACAGAGGCCAAAAAGGCAGAAAGAAGAGGGGAAAGCAGAGTAGTCGGAGGAGGAGAAGCGGTGGGAGAAGAGAGACCAAGCGAGATACATGGTGGCGGCGATGAGGGCTCCTCAGCCAACGCCGAAGAGGAGAGCGATGACGACACTCAAGATGTCCTTGGTGTGGTCATGGAGGGAGTTGAAGTCGTAGGAGCGACAACGACACTCAAGATGTCTTGGGTTTTATTTTGATTTATAGCTCCAGTTTTGATGTTTTTTGTTGGTATTGGCTGTTTTTTGTAAAGAGTTTGAGTTTTATTTGAACTGGGTTTCGAAAATTTTGTTCATTTTGATTCATAGAAATGGTATGGGATGTGTTTGATTTAAATCTTCTGTGCCGTGTGAGTATTGAAGACATTTTGAGGTTTCTTGAATTGGGTTTTGACTGTTATTGTGAATGATGATGTTTATTTGGGTTTACCCAGGCACACTAGGGCTTAGTACTGCCGAAGAAAGAAGTATACTTCAGTGCAATATAGGAAACAAGAGTCCTGTTTTGAAGGGCAATATTGTATAGTTTGGTTTTTTGTGTAGGTTGATCTGGGTTTTATTTTTTTGGATATGTTCTTCATGTTCAAGATTTATGTGAATTAAGAGAGATCAATACCACTTTTTGATCTTGTTTCTCTTATATTTTTGTGCTATTTTTTGTTTTGGGAGGAGAGAGACATAAAATTTGAGCAAAAATACCTATTTACCCCTGATTTTAACAGAGGTGGGTTATGGAAAACAAACGGATCATACCTCAGGTGGGTTAAGTGATATTTTTCAAACCACGGGTAGGTAAAGTGATTTTCGCCCAAACCACAGGTGGGTTTAGTGTAATTATCCCAAAAACACACACACACACACACACACACACATCCAAATCCACATATTAATGTTGATATGAGCGTATTTGTTCGATTTTGTATTTTGATTTTATAGTACTAAACTTAATATTTATAAATTTAAAGATAAGTTCAAATTAAAATTGTAATTTCAATATTTGAAACTTTTTTTGATAGATACAATAGAATTTCAACTTACGGTATCTAATTTATGATAATTGTTCTTTATCATTAAGTTAAGACATCGATTGGTATATGGTTGAAAGCAAAGTTCAAACCCCAGATTTATTGTTCAACAACAAGAGATTTTACCAATTAAGCTAACTGGAACTTACATTCTGTATTTGAAAATTAAGATAAAATTCTTGATAGGTTCAAAAGAAGAAAGTTTACTTAAAAAATTAAAATCTTAAAAAGCTAGCATTGTATCAAAGATGGTTTAAATAATATATTTATACATTTTTAGAGTATCTTAATTTGCTTATTTTTTTGAAGAGATAGGTTCAAGTTACACTATTGGATTTAAGTAGATCCAGTGGTAAAAAAAATGCACTCATTAATACTAATATTCTAATAAGAATCTCATTTATTCCTTATTTATAACATTCTATACGTATCTCTAATCCCAAAAATAGGTATATTTTTCTCTTTGCTCTCTTTTTCTCATCCACTTCACATTTCTCTCTCCTCCATTGCTCTTCTACCTCCATTTTCATAAGGTTCCACCTCCACAGCCATATAGAATCTGATTAATCAAAAACTCGAACTAATTAAATATAAGGCTAAAGTAAATAACTTAAAAATTGAAACTAACCTTTTGCAGAGAGAACAAATGAAGCGCATGCATACACTGGAAAATATATATTCCTTGTTGAAATTCTTCAAAAGCTTTGGGCAAAATCTGTTTGGATTTTGTAGTTTATTAGAACTATTAAACCAAAATCTTTGATATCCGTGAAGCAATTAACAAAAATTAAACTCAAATAACGTGGAGGGTGAAGATGGGTTTGAATATTCCAATATTATGGACTTATGGCTATATAGAATTGAATGGAAGATTCATGTGAAACAATTTGGGCTTTAAAGATTAGTACACCTGGGTCAACAAAGTCATAGGCGTCGTTGATATTTGTGATTATTGGTCGATTCAAACAGATTTTGCCCAAAGCTTCTAAAGAATTTCAACAAGGAATATATATTTTCCAGTGCCATTTATTCTCTGTGCAAAAGGTTAGTTTCAATTTTTAAGTTATTTACTTCAACCTTATGTTTAATTAGTTCAAGTTTTTGATTCATCAGATTCTATGTGGCTGTGGAGGTGGAACCTTATGAAAATGGAGGTGAAAGAGCAATGGAGGAGAGAGAAACGTGTAGTGGATGAGAAAGAGAGAGCAGAGAGAAAAATATACTTATTTTTGGGATTAAAGATAGGTATGGAATGTTATAAATAAGGATAATAAATGAGATCTTTATCAGAATATCAGTATTAATGAGTATATTTTTTTGACTGTTGGATCAACTTAAATCCAATGGTTTAGAAAATGTGTAACTTTTTAGAGTTACATTAGGTATAATTTGAACCCATCTCTTTTTTGAAACCTTCACTTTTTTTGGTAAATTTCATTTTCAACAAATCATTGACTTGAAGCCCATTTTTGTGAAAATCCTACTAATATGATACAAAACAAAGGCCAATTTTTTTTGTTCCATTATTTATTTGTGGAAGTTACTATAAAACAAACACACTGTTTTATGAATGAAAAGAAACTAACCATGTTAGCTTCTTATTGAAAACCTAAAATCCAAGAGTTCCTTGAATCCACAAGGTGATAGGTTTCTTGAATTCACTAAAGATTTAAAAAAAAAAAAAAAAAAAAAAGACACAAGTTTGAATTTTTATCAATTTGATAATTGAATTGCCTTGAAGGCTACAATGCATTTCAATATTAAAAAGAAAATATAGGGTAGTTAGGAAAACACCCCAATTTATTTTTACCAAAAATGGCAAAATTGAGATAATTGCAAAAATTGAAACTATCATTCTCTAAGAGACATCCTAAAATAGATGGGACATTATTATGAATTTTAAACTAAAGGTTATTAAGAAAACAAATATTACTAAAAACGGTAATTCCACAGTTCCCAGAGCCTTAACAGAGGAATTCTCTAAAATGAAGGCAAACCTCGTAGCAAAACTTGTCACAAAGCCACGAGTTTTAATTAAAATACCGTTTTCCTCTAGCCATCCAAATTTCATACAATTTTGACACCATTGCCCCCAATGAGTTCTATTGGCACCCCTTGGTATGGCGCCATGATTTCAGGAGCTCTCTCCACTTCAGGATGGCCTGTGATATCTTTTCTACATCAATTACACATATTTTGTATTATTATTATTTTTTTTATTTTTTTGTGCATGGCTTAAGTCCATGCAACTTTAATTGGGATTTGAGGAAGTGTGACCTGTAGGGTACGATTGGGCTATTTAGGTTTTTTCATGGACCCAAAAAGTGAATTTTGCTAAGCACACAAATGGGGACATGTAGCTCCTGCTTTATGTTGTTGAAGTTGCAATTAGCCCTTTTTAGCCCAAAAGAAGATTTTGATTTATTGGCTGATTTTTAACGAATTTTGCAGCCGAATCAGTTAAGAAAGTGCAGCTAATTAAGTTTAGTCAATTTTTTTCCCTTAAGCATGACAAACAATTCCTTTCTTTACCTAAGCTAAAACAAACCTGAAGGTTACTATTTATTTAACCACATGGAGGTCCCTAGCTTCATTCCTTATTCATAATCTAGTCCCTAAGGATGTCCCAATTAAGCTTTCGATAAAATCCCTCGTTAGATTTTAGTATCTTACGCAAGATTAATTCATTACGATTTGAAAACAACGTTAAAATTTTTTTTTCTTGATAAAAAAAGAAGAAAAAGTACCCTTAATTTTTCCTAAATTGTAAGTTATACCCATTATTGTTAACTAACTTAAATCTACAATCTCACCTTTTATTTGAGAGAGAGAGAGATGTTGAATTAGATATCATTCTCGCCATTCTATTTACTAAAAAGAGAAATGCGATATTTTCACAACACTTTCATATATAACAAATTTTAAGTGGCATGTTATTACTAGCCATTACTAATGGGGAAAAAAAAATATTTTAGTAGTAAGTTCAAATTAGAACCAATAACAAATTTGTTATGAAATATTGTGGACATAAAAATATTCTACTAGAAAAGAAAAAACTCATAAATAACATGCATTTTTGTGTAAACAGTCATGTTAAAACACAACTTTTTTTGTTTTTGTTTAATTAGGTAAATAGAGAGAGAAAGGGAAGTAGGGTTTGTGTTGTTCCTTTGAACATAAAATGAAAAATTAAATAAATTTCACAATATTCAAGCTTATGATTTAAATAATAATATTTTACAAAAATTAAATTCAACCTTAAAATAGAAAAATAAATTATGATTCATTACATCGCTAGTGCTTCAGAATTATTTCATAACTCAAATTGCCGTCAATTCCATAAGTTTTTAGGTGAAGGAGTTGACGCATAGACTATATCAATCTTTTGAGATGATATATGCTGTCTACATAGCTTTTTGATATAGTTGACTGAGTTTTGTGTGCTGCTCTCAAGATACAACAAGCACAACCACCAAACTATATATCCTAACAAATCTACACCACTTGTAAGGAAAGAAACTCTCAAACAATACTTTCTTGAACCCATAATAAAGTGTATGAAAATAATAGTGTTTATATGAAAATTAACTAAATATTTTTGGATGAAGTGATTATAAAAACTGGCTGGCGGAATGTAGAGGCTAGAGAGAATATATCTTTATTATTATTATTATTACTCACTACTTAGTTGACCACCTATATCTATTGATATAGGGAAAAACTTAGATATAGTTAATTAGGTATACCTTTTAAAATTTTGCCACATGTCTAATTAAATAACTTAGTTAACACCGTCTCTCTCATCTCTTTCTCAATTAACTATATCCCTTTGAACCTCCTTGATCTCAAACCTTAAGCTATCCATTGTTGAATCTCCATGACTACTGTCACTATGGCCACAATCACGGTGGCTTTGCCGGGTTTGTTACTTCTCACACAAGTCTAACCTAGAAACGAAACTCATGAGCTCCACCACCATCAGAGGCAAAAAAACACATCATTGATGCCACTAGTCCTCTCTCTCTCTCTCACACACACACACACATATTTGAGGAACCAAAGAAATCACACATAAGGTATTGTACTTAAGTTTTGTTCATATAAGTTGTGTAAATGTCCAATATCAAACTAGCAAATTTGTATACTGATTAGAGTTTAAAAAATAGTAAGTTATTTATGTCTGTTTGTGTGGATTTGTTTAGAATAATATAACAATAACATAAGTCGGCCCCAAATATAAATTCTTAGTTCCACCCTTGTTTGGCAGGTGATCCTCCAAATTGGTTCCTTGTGTGTGTAGCACATGATCTTTTTAATGTAGTTGATGTCTTTTATTTTTAAATTATACTAGTCACAGACTCGTGCGATTTGCAGGAAAATTTGATATGATTATTTTTTATTGGATAATTATTGAATTAATATAATAAATTGTATATTTTTAAAAATTCAATATGTGTTATTTGAAATTATGTTTTAAATTAGAAGTTTTTTTGTAGTCAAGTATTATATATAGTGAGATATATATGAAAACACAATGCAATATATATATATATATATATATATTAAATTGATAGTGTGAGAGCTATTAGACCAAGTTGTAATTATGTATACTTTGTTTATTACTATATGGATGTATGCGATTCAACTCTTACGTATATTTTTCTCCAAAACATAGATCCACATCGATCACTTTCTTCCTCACAATGAAACTAAGTGAAAAAGTAAATAAAGATAACTATGCAATAGATTATTATCAATAAATCATATATCATAAAGTGGAAATATAAAATAAAATAAAATGCAAAAGGGAAAAAGTTTCATAAGTACCCATACATAAAAACATTAATAGCATAATGATGCTTTAGAGTAAATTATATTTTATCTTATTCTCTTTTTGGCATTGTCAATAAAGATGATCAACTAAGCAAAGTAAAAGCTTACCAAACAAATTCAAATTAACTAAAAATTTGATGGTGGAGATGCTAATTATTTGTAATAAAATGACCAAAATAAAAATAATAAATAGATTTGTGAAAAACACATAAAATTTCTAAAAGAAATTTTACCAAACACATGGGATGCAACAATACAAAATTATTACACTAAATGTTTTTTGACTCTTTCGATACTCTACAAATAAAACAACTTTATTCACTTTTTGTCACAGTATAGACTATAGAGCAGTTACAATGTTTATTATAATCCCTCCCCCCTTAGAGGTTACTTTATAAGCACTTTGATTGAAATCAAAATATGCTTTTTATTTCTTTTTTTTTTATTTTTTGCCTGAAGGCAAGTCAACCTACCAAATAATGCAAATGATTATCATTAGGACCTGCTACCATAAAGCAATTTTTGGTAAATGTCTGTTACATCAAACATTTGATGATATTTTAGGCTTAGATATTATAGATCTGGCTTCTCAACATAAGCCGAATGTCTCTCCACAATAAGTCTAATAAGGGGATTCTCCACAACATCACCAACCTGAGTCTTATAATGGTAAATTGATATCTTTCCATTGCTTGCAACAACTACGACCTCGTCTTTGCAAGTTAAAAGCTCCTTTGCCACAACCATATGCATCTTGTACTTTCTAAGAGCCATATCAGCTTTCTCCAAAAGTATTTGTATATCTGTCTCTAGTTGTTTAGTTAGGCAAAGGAAAACTTTCAGTCCCATTTCATTATAAAATAACAAAAAGTCAAGGAACTTATAGCAAAGTGCTTTCTATACAAAATTCTAGTAAAAGGGAGACTAATAGGCCCTTTATTTTCTTCAAAACATAGGGGATTATGAAAGACCGTACATCCTTTGCCTACCCTTTTCTCTTTCTCAAATTCACAATACCAAAGAAGTATATGAAGTTAAAAATATTGTGAATACATCTTTGTTCAGTGGAAGTCCATTGGTAGACACATTCAAATTTGTAGCCATATATATTGTTTTTGTACGGCATCGAGATTCCAAAGCCCATACTGGCCTTGGGCCCAGACCCATCTAGGCCCCGGGCCCAAGCCCATACCGGCTTTGGGCGCAGGCCCAGCAGAAAGGTCCAGTTATCTTATGCCCCTCTTGAAACTGCCTTAGAGTAAAAACAAGTTTTGGGTATTGAGTTCCCAGAGTTGACCGGTTAAACTTTCCCGGTCGAGCGTATGAGTCATGTCCGGGAAAATCATGATATGCACGGGAAATTGAGTTGCCGAACATAATCGGTCAAAATGGAACCAAGTTCCAAGATCATAAATGCTGCACCGCCCTTTCACCTAAACCCCCACTTTAACCAGATAATACTGGACCTTCAGTAGCACTAACGGTGACTGTAATCATAATCTCCTCACTAACCTTGGCTATAAATAGAAGAAAGTTGGGAGAAGAAGGGGTTCAGAAAAATTGAGAGAAAACAGTCAAGGAGAGAGTATCAACTGAGTGTTGCTTTGAGTCTCTCTGCCGAGAACAACCCATTGTAGGAAATCCTTAAGCCCACTACAGATAAATTGTGAGCCCAAGTGACCTAAGGCCCAGAAGTCTTGTACTTGGTTTCTGTAATTGGCGCCCACCGTGGGGCACTCCTACGAAGCTGTGGTTCGAGTGAGACTCAAGCAAGGGAGATGTCTGAGGAGCGTTCAGGAGGGCATGTTCCGAGCAATTCCACAGGATCTTCTCGGGGATCGACGTGGAGGGAGAGAAGGCAGAAACGGCTGGAGGATAGGGAGCATCCAAGAGGAGAGGAAAGGTCCGGATTGGGAGAAAGATTGGCCCAGACACACCGGACAATTTCAGGCGTCTCAGCACATCGGCAATATGATGATAGAGACCGAGAGCTGGAGCGGTTACGCAGATTGGTAATGGACTTGGAGCTGGAAGCAAGGGGTCGGCGCCATGAAAGGAACCACAACCCCCAACCAAGGAGAAACCGGGGCGAGGAGGGTTCCAGCCGATCTGTTACGCAACAATACCGAGACCGATCACGCTCTCAAGAGTCACATCGACACTCTCGGGAGACGCGTCGTAGACGGGACCGTTCCCGATCGCATGGATATGATGACCAAGGATCAGAGTCGCCAGAGGAGCAGTGGCACCACAACGCTGCAATGGACGCCATGAGCAGAGCCTTGCGGATGGCAGCCCAGTCTCCATTCTCCGATGAGATTGAACGGGCACCCATGCCGAGCAGATTCACGCGACCACCATTTAATTCCTATGAGGGGAGGACAGACCCCGTGGAGCATGTCAGTCATTACATCCACATGATGTCTTTGCATGCGCACAACGATGCATTGATGTGTAAAGTATTCCCCTCTAGTCTCGGCTCTACCGCACTGAGATGGTTCAATGGGTTGCGGAAAGGTTCTATACACAGCTTCGCCGAGCTGATTCAGGAATTCGGCAGCAGGTTCGTAACATGCAGCCGAGTGCAACAGCCGGTCGACGCATTGCTTTCCATGAAAATGAGGGTCGGCGAAACCCTTCGGAGTTATGCCAGCCGATACTGGGAACTCTACAACGAGATTGGTGGAGGAAACGAGAAAATTGCGGCAAGCACCTTCAGGATGGGGCTCCCCGAAGATTCTGAATTGCGGGAGTCGCTGACAAGAAGACCCCCGGAGGATATGAGGCAACTGATGAGACGCATAGAGGAGTACAAACGCCTGGAGGATGATCGGCTGCAAAGCAGGGGGAAAGCTCCTTTTGCGGGGAGATCTCGGCAAAGCATCTTGCCGCCAAAACCGAAAAGAGACTTCAGAATGCAGGAACCAGAGGTGCAAATCGAAGGGGTGAATGTGGTGTTTAAAGAGCCCGTGCACAAAATCTTGGAACGGATCAGGAACGAGCCATTCTTCAGATGGCCGAACAAGATGGGGGGCGACCCATCTCGGAGGAACCAAAACCTATACTGCACCTATCACAGAGACAAGGGGCACACCACCGAGCAGTGTAGGGTATTAAAAGACCATCTCGGACAGTTAGTGAAGGCAGGGCACCTGAAAGAGTTTGTAGCAGATTCCATTGACCGGGAACCCGGGCAGGGCGCCCAACAGAAAAGGAACCCCTTTCCACCACCCCTAGGGGTAATCGATGTCATCCATGCCGCACCAAGAAGAGCAGCAGCGGCAAAAAGGGTAATGACAGTGGCTTGCGCGGAGGGAGAATCATCCAAGAAGAAAAAGAAAGTTGGACGGCTGGCCATCTCGTTCGGAGAAGATGATTTGGAAGGGACGATCCAACCTCACGACGATGCTTTGGGGGTGACAGCCCGGATATGCGGATTCTTGGTGAAGAGGGTGATGATTGATCAAGGTAGCGGGGCTGACGTCATGTACCCGGACCTCTTCGAAGGGTTCGGATTAAAGACCCAGGATTTGGCGAAGTATGACACGCCATTGGTCTCGTTTGACGGGAGAGTTGTGATTCCCGAGGGGGAAATCTCTCTCCCAGTGGACATGGAAGGCATGGGAGTTATAGTTACATTCATAGTAGTCCGATCATTCGCACCTTACACCGCAATCCTGGGAAGGCCGTGGATTCACGCCATGGGGGCTGTTCCGTCCACCCTTCATGTGAAAGTAAAATTTCCTACTGAGAATGGAGTTGCCGAGGTAAGGGGGAACCAACAGGTGGCGAGGCAGTGCCTTGTCGCCGCGGTCAGGTGGGAGAAGGAACAGCTCGGTCAAACTGAGGAAAACGAGAAAGAGAATTCATAGCAATTACAGAAATCCCCGGGGGAAACTGGGGCGGATGTTGCTGAGGAGGTGCTGAAGGTAAGAATTCTCCCAGATACTGACAGATATTTCCAGATAGGTACAAGCATGAATGACCGGGAAAGGGTAGAGATGTTGTTGTTCCTGTTGCAGAACATAGATGTTTTCGCATGGAGCCCGTATGAAGTGCCCGGTGTAGATCCCGAGTTCATTGTCCACAGACTCAACGTGGATCCATTGTTCCCCCCGAAGAAGCAGAAACCGAGAAGAGCGTCAAAAGAACACGTCGATGCAGTGAACCTGGAGGTACAGCGGCTGAAGGAGGCCGGAGCCATAAAGGAGATATTCTTCCTGAAGTGGTTGGCAAACACTGTCGTGGTGAAGAAGAAGAACGGGAAATGGAGAGTTTGTGTGGATTTCACAGACTTGAACAAGGCATGTCCCAAGGACCCATTCCCGATGCCCAAGATTGACCAGCTAGTAGATACAACATACGGGCATCCGAGGATGAGCTTCCTAGATGCCTTCCAGGGCTACCACCAGATTGCCTTGGCGCCCGAAGACCGAGAAAAGACAGCATTTATCTCCCCAAATGCAAACTATCACTACGAGGTCATGCCGTTTGGATTGAAGAACGCCGGGGCTACGTATCAGCGAATGATGACAAGAATGTTCCGAGAAAAAATTGGATGCACGGTTGAAGTTTATATCGACGATATGGTGGTAAAAAGCAGAATCGAGTCACAGCATACCAAAGATCTCCGGGGAGTGTTCGAGATACTACGTCGGCACAAATTGCGCCTGAATGCCGAGAAGTGCACTTTCGGAGTGGGGGTTGGTAAGTTCCTGGGATATCTGATCTCTACTCGGGAAAATAGAAGCTAACCCCGATCAAATAGAAGCCGTGAACTGCCTCAAACCACCAAGCAATCCCAAAGAGGTACAAGTGCTCACTGGAATGTTAGCTGCCCTGAACCGATTTATCTCCAAGTTTGCCGATCGCTGCCGGCCGTTTTATCAGCTTCTGAAAAAGTGGAAGGGGTTTCGATGGGACGAGAGCTGCGATGAAGCTTTTCGAGAACTAAAGGACTATTTGGCAAAGGCGCCGAGGTTGACGGCCCCGGATCCCAGGGAGGATCTGTTTATGTACCTTGCAGTCACCGATCATGCCGTAAGTGCTGTGTTACTAAGGGACCGGGGAGTGCAAATGCCGGTGTATTACGTGAGCAAAACCTTGGTCGATGCCGAGACAAGGTACCTGCCTCTTGAAAAGTTAGTTTTGGCCCTGGTGCACGCCACGAGGAAGTTACCACATTACTTCCAGGCACACACAGTGTTCGTCCTCACCGAGTATCCATTGCAGTCACTGTTGAAGAGATCCGACTTCACAGGACGGATTGCCAAATGGGGGACTCGGTTGGGATCGTTTGACATAAGATACCGACCTAGAAGCTCGGTGAAGGGACAGGTTCTCGCCGATTTCATCGCAGAATTTACACCCAAGAATGAAGGCAAGGTAATCTGTAGTGTGGAGATTCGCCCGTGGAGGTTATTTGTGGACGGCGCATCAAATGCTATGGGGGCCGGGGCTGGTATTGTCTTAATCACCCCTGAGGGTATACGACTGGAACACTTCTTCAGATTGGGGTTCAAAGCCTCGAACAACGAAGCCGAATATGAAGCCCTACTGGCCGGGTTGAGGGCAGTATTGCATCTGGGCGTAAAGGACGTGGAGATCTACTCGGACTCTCGGCTGGTTGTTTATCAGATCACTGGGGACTTCGAGGCTCGGGACCCCCGAATGAGAGTTTATCTAAGTACGGCAAAGCAGATTATCGGTCAGTTTGGAACGGTAAAGATATCCCAGGTAGCCCGGTCACAAAACAAGCACGCTGACTCTCTTGCCACGTTAGCCTCATCGGCTACCGAGGACACGCCAAGGCTTATCACTATAGAGCTTATAAGGCAGCCGAGCATCTGTGTGAAGAGTGTTCCCGACCAGGCCGGAGTAGAGGTTGCGCAGGTGGCGGTGGCCGGTCCATGTTGGATGAACCCGATCATAGACTTCCTTTCCGAAGATAAAGTTCCAGAGGATGAGGCCGAGGCCAACAAGATTCGACGAATGGCTCCCAGGTACTGGCTGTCTTCGGACCGAAAGTTGTACCGAAGGTCCTTCGCGGGCCCTTACCTCTTGTGCTTGCATCCCGAAAGAGTCAAGGAGCTTCTGACCGAGCTGCATGAGGGAGTGTGCGGCGGGCATGTTGGGGGACGATCTTTAGCACACAGAGCAATGACACAGGGGTTTTGGTGGCCACAGATGCAGAAGGATGTCGCCGAATACGTTTGGAGTTGCGAACAATGTCAAAAGCACGCCCCAATGATCCATCAGCCGGCAGGACGTCTAAATCCTGTCATCAGCCCGTGGCCATTTACACAATGGGGACTTGACATCCTCGGGCCATTCCCCCGAGCAACAGGGAACCGCCGTTTTGTATTGGTGGCTATAGATTACTTCACAAAGTGGGCTGAAGCTGAAGCCTTGGCTAATATCCGGGATACTGACGTGAAAAAATTTGTATGGAAAAACATAGTTACAAGGTTTGGGGTGCCGAATTCGCTAGTGACAGACAATTGGTTACAGTTCGACAGCAACGCTTTTCGGACCTTTTGCAGTGAGCTCGGCATCAAGAACAAGTATTCAACCCCGGCATATCCACAAAGCAACGGCCAAGCTGAAGCAGTAAACAAGACTATTTTGAACGGGCTCAAGAAAAGGTTGGATGAAGCGAAAGGAAGATGGGCAGAAGAGCTACCCAGTGTTTTATGGGCCTACCACACGACCCCCAGGAGATCCACGGGGGAAACCCCGTTTTCTCTGACATACGGAGCAGAAGCAGTGATACCAACCGAGGTGAGCTTATGCAGTGCACGGGTCGTCGGGTTTGACCCCGTACAGAACGCCGACCTGATGATGGAGCATTTGGATTGGCTAGAAGAATGTAGGGAGGCCGCGACCGTACGGCTTGCCGAGTATCAGCAGAAGCTGGCCCAAAGGTACAACCGAAATGTAAAGGCCAGGGAATTCCGTGCCGGGGAACTAGTGTTAAGAAGGGTAGTGGGGAACATGCGGGACATGGCTGCAGGGAAGCTTGCTCAGAGTTGGGAGGGACCATACAGAGTCACAGCCATCGCGGGTGCAGGTGCCTACTACCTGGAAGACCTTGACGAAAGGCCGCTCCCCCGACCATGGAACGCCAACAACTTGAAGAAATTCTACGCGTAATCATCGGTGTAAGCCAGAACTTGTATTCCATTAAAATTAAGAGCTTGATGAACTTTTTTGTATATGCTGTTTTTGACTCCGTAACCGCACACCAAGAGAATCGCCAATAAATCTCTAAGGACAGAAACCTGACCCTCGGCTCGATCAATATCGCCGAGCAGGTGGAAACCTTACAAATAAGTCTCTAAGGACAGAAACCTGACCCTCGGCTCGACCAAAATCGCCGAGCAGGTGGAAACCTTACAAACAAATCTCTAAGGACAGAAACCTGACCCTCGGCTCGACCAAAATCGCCGAGCAGGTGGAAACCTTACAAACAAATCTCTAAGGACAGAAACCTGACTCTCGGCTCGATCAAAATCGCCGAGCAGGTGGAAACCTTACAAACAAATCACTAAGGACAGAAACCTAACCCTCGGCTCAACCAAAATCGCCAAGCAGGTGGAAACCTTACAAACAAATCTCTAAAGGACAGAAACTTGATTCTCGGTTAAACTCAAATCTCCGAACAAGTGGAAACCTTACAAGCGAATACTCTAAGGACGAAAACACGATTCTCGGTTAAACCAAAGCTTGATGAAAACCTAACCCTTTTACAAATACTAAGTCCATTAGCGCTCTCAAATTACCCACAGCGCCGCACAACAGGTTTTCGGGGGTACCATTCTATTAAGCGGCCATAGCACTGGCATGATTCAAGCAAAACACATAAATAGATATAAATTCATTCAACAAATTGAAACGGAAAAAGAAAACGGACTACTAATTAAACAAATAAAGGCAATTGTTTAGTCACCACACCCCGGTGACGTGGGCAAGTAAAACCAATAAATTAAGGCAATTGTCCAGTCACCACATCCCGGTGACATAGGCAAATAAAACCAACAAAATAAAAATAATCTAGTAAATAAAAGTAAAATCAGCTGGGAGGTTGGGTCGGCGGTGTCACTTCCTGTTGGACGGTCAGGGGAAAAGGCGGGCCCTCACCGAGAAGCTCCTGCACAGTCGGGATACTGGTGGCTTCCATTTCCTCGGGCTCGGCGTGAGCATCGATTTGTTCAACCAGCTCCCTCATACTGGCCGTCTCCTCCTCGTCAATAGCAACCGGGGCATCTTGGGCGGCAGGTGCAGGGCTCGGGAATGGAATTTGGCCGAGGTCTCTCAGAGGCGAATCCTCGAGAACTCCCATTGCTTGGAGAGCGGCAAACCACCCGGCCTCAAAACCCATATTCCGAGCCCGAGCCACTACCGGCTCTGCGGAATTTTTGGCATCGGCAAAACCGACATCGTACCATTTCTGCTCCGCGGCCGCCAAGCCTGCCCTGAGATCGGCAATCTCCTCGGTGTTGGAGGTATTAAGGCTGATGGCTTGGGCTAGCTTGACCTCCGTCTCATTCTGCTGAGTCGAGAGCTCCGCGTACCTCTTCTCGGCCAATGCCCGGTTCTTCTCCGCAGTAGCAGCCTTTTTCTCAGCAGACTCAGCAGCCTTCAGCTTTTCCTTAGCCGTTTTCACCGCTGACTCCCGCGCCTCCTTTGCGCGCTCGTTTTCCTCGGCAAGCTCCCGGGCCCGGGCAGCCACAATGTGAGCCATTTGAGCGGCCTAGCAAGCGCAAAGGTTAGAAAGGAAGCAAAAGGAAATCTATATGAAGGAGTAGATAGACAAAAGAATTATCGCAATGGCGTGCCACTCTAACCGGCGCCCCACAGACTCCTCGGATCCCTCCTCAAAAGCGTGCACGTCCTCGGGAAGTTGGAGAGCTTCAGCCAAAGTTTGGGCAATACGGCCGCCCTCGCCCTTATCCCACATCCGAACACAGGCGGTTGAGGGCAATGGCTTGCCGTCCAGAAGGAACTTTGGCTCCCACGCTGGAGCCACTTGGGAGGAGGACGTGCCCCCCGTGCCGGCTTCGGTTGGCGGCTCGCGGATAACGATTCCACCTGTTGGTCGGGGAGGAGTCCGGACAGCGGCATCTCCCGGTCCCGTGGAAGGTTGGTCGGTAACTTTTTGTTTCTTTCTGGCACGTCCGGCCTGCGAGGAGGGTGGGGGCTGAGACGCTTGACCCCGGCCCTAGGAAGGCGGGGGCTGATTGGGTTGCCGGGCACCGGGCACGAACCGTTCTATTGACATCACCTTCCTTGATACCATCCTTCCGCTAGGTCGGATAGCCTCAGCTAGCAGGGCAGCCACTTCTACCACTTGTTGTTGAGGCACAGCGGCTGGATTCTCGGGAATAGGCTGCTCTTGCGCTTGGTCTTCTTGCTGTATGGCTTCGTGGGCTATCTCCCTAAGGCGCCGGGATGCTTGTTCTGCGGATTCGTCTCGCAAAGGGGCTAGCTCGTCCGCGCAAGTAAACCGCCGACCAAATTCCCTCGCTTCCCCGGTTGTAAGCTTCGGCGGCAAAAAGTTTACGTACCGGACGTCTATATATGATAGCAGAGGGCTGTCTACTATCAGTGCCTGCTTGAAAGGCTGCCAAGTAGAATAAACCGGCTCCACTCCGAGGATCAAGTGCGAGGCCCGGAGTTGTCCGTCCCAATGCACGTATATCTCGGAACGGAGGACGAAGTTTAAATCTTTGGCGTGGACGGGTCTGAGGTCCTGCACAAACACTTTGCCGTCTGTAAAAGAACAGGTGACGCATTAGTCTCTAACAATAAAAATTTTTTACTCCAATAAGAAGAAAAGAAGAAGTGGAGGAAAGCAATTATATGAAGAGGATGGTACGAACCCACTTCACGCCGTGTAAGGGGGCAAGGGATCTCCCCGGCAAACCAATTGCCGCGCACCCTAACGAACTCCCCGGCGGAGTTCCTGTTCGAATCAGGTAGGCATGATATCAGCCGTACCCGTGCATCTCTTGTCTTTAGGTAATAATTGGTGGCTTTACTCCCACAGAGGCTATACATTTGGTTAATGTCATGGTGGTCTAACTGTAAGTTAAAGGTGTGGTTCAACTTACCGACACAACTAACTACCCGGTAAAAATTGGGGGGAAGCTGGTCAGGGCACAGCCCATAGTAAGTGAGTGTGTTTATCAAGAGGGGATCTACGGGGAACCTGACTCCACCTTCTAAAATGGACATCAAAGGAAAGAAGGCTGTACCCTGCCCTCGGTGGAGTTTCATATCACTCTCATGGCAGTAGGCCACATCCACGTCATCGGGAATGTTAAATTTATTCCTAAAGGTGGCCAAAGCAGCCGGGGATTCTAAAAGGTAAGAGTAACCCATCTATAACGCCTAAAACTACAAAAGTGAACTCAAAGAAATAAAGCTGAAGGAACAGGAAGGGGAAGAAAAACTTACTTTGGGTTCTAAGGAGGAAAAGAACACTGGGCAAGCAAGCGCACAGAAATGTGGTCGGCAGAGAGTAAGCACTAAAGATCAGAGGCGAAGGGAAAATGGAATGGTGTCCAAAGGGGGACTATTTATAGAGCCAAAAAGAAATGGGGGAAGAAGAAACGCTTAATCAAGCAATAAATGGGCACAGTTTACGAGTAACCCAGCGAATGCCAAGCGTAACCGATTCGCGTGCCGCTTCGGTTCACGAATCGTCAGGCAATAATGACGACTGCGCCTGGCGCCGCAAAACGGCGCGTCTTTTGAGATGAATATTAATAAGAAGTGACAGTCAGAAGTCCCAGGTTAGAAGATTCCCGAGGTCAAAAGGCCCAGGCAGCTCCTTGATTCTTCTCGGCGACCGAGTGTGAATCAAGGGGGGGCTATTGTACGGCACCGAGATTCCAAAGCCCATACTGGCCTTGGGCCCAGACCCATCTAGGCCCCGGGCCCAAGCCCATACCGGCTTTAGGCGCAGGCCCAGCAGAAAGGTCCAGTTATCTTATGCCCCTCTTGAAACTGCCTTAGAGTAAAAACAAGTTTTGGGTATTGAGTTCCCAGAGTTAACTGGTTAAACTTTCCCGGTCGAGCGTATGAGTCATGTCCGGGAAAATCATGATATGCACGGGAGATTGAGTTGCCGAACATAATCGGTCAAAATGGAACCAAGTTCCAAGATCATAAATGCTGCACCGCCCTTTCACCTAAACCCCCACTTTAACCAGATAATACTGGACCTTCAGTAGCACTAACGGTAACTGTAATCATAATCTCCTCACTAACCTTGGCTATAAATAGAAGAAAGTTGGGAGAAGAAGGGGTTCAGAAAAATTGAGAGAAAACAGTCAAGGAGAGAGTATCAACTGAGTGTTGCTTTGAGTCTCTCTGCCGAGAACAACCCATTGTAGGAAATCCTTAAGCTCACTACAAATAAATTGTGAGCCCAAGTGACCTAAGGCCCAGAAGTCTTGTACTTGGTTCCTACAGTTTTGATATAAACTCAATTTTCTATTTAAAAAAAAAAAAAAAAAAAAAAAAAAACTACTTATTAACCCAAACCAAAATTCAACCAAAGCTATAAGAGTGATTTGTGATGAGAAATTTAAAAAATACAACACAAAAAAATTAAATAAAAAAAACCATCAACCTAAATTAGAGTTATAAGAAAGAACAAAAAATCAAGGGAGAGAGAGAGACTTACAGTTTTTGTGTAGAAAAAATATGGATTAAATGGAATAAATGATATCAACTTTATATAAAATAAGATGGGAAAAAGAAGAGTCAACATATAAGAAATAGGAAATGATGAAGGAAGTTTAATGCTAAAGTAAAGAGTAGTAGGGAGATAAATAGGCAAAGAGGGAGAGGAAAGATTGGAGGAAGAGAAGAAGAGTTTTTATTTTTATTTTTTATTTATTTTTTTATTTTAGTATAGGAAGATGAAAAGTTTAAATATTCAGTTTTAACAATTACTTGAAATTAGAAAGAAGAAAACGAAAAGTTGAAATCAATTTGGGTAGCTGAATATAGTTAAACATTTGCATTTAATGAATAGTAATATTTGTAATGAATAGTTAAACATGTGCATATATCTACTAAGAAGATAATGAATTATTCAATTTTAACAATCATTTGAAATTAGGAAGAAGAAAATGAAAAGTTAAAATCAATTTGGATGGTTGAATAGTCAAATATTTGCATTTAAAACAAATGAATAGTAACATGTTGAATAGTAATGGAGTTTACTAATAGGTTTGTCCATGAACTATATTTAATTATTTTATATAAAAAAAAAATAGAAAAATCATATAGGAACTTTATTTTTTATAAAATGTATGACATGGCTGATAAAGTGGCTCAACATGAGTATAAAAATATTAAATTCTACGTCTCATCTTTTATATATAATACATATAGATATAGATTGTCACCAAGGCTCCGTGCTAATATAATTTTTTTTTTTTTTTTGCTGAATAATAATATAAATATTTAATTTTAGTGATTTTGTTTGTCACATCGTACTTTACCATCGATCAATTGATGGCATGAACATTTTTTTTACACATGCTTAAAAAGTTTAGGACTAAATTGAAATATTTGAAAGATTAGGAACTATTTGAAAACAAGAACTAAATGTATAAATAAACTTTTATTTAATTGATTACAAGAAAAGGAAAAGTATCCTAAAATTTCTTCTTAAAGGTAAGTTATATGCATTATTAATGATTCATATATTTTGAATATATCATCTTAAGGATTCATATCCCGTGCAATACCTAGGGTATTGGAGCACGGGATGCAATACCTAAATTCTCAACCATATATTTAATTTAATGGCTTAAATCTTTGACACCTCACCAAATAACAAAAAAACTATTTTACGTACAGACCCAATTACCGTAGTCTCTGCGACTGTCACTGATTAATCCTCAAAACTCAGTTATGGTTATCACCACCTTATTCAACCCTCCAAAACTCAGTTTTCCTCATAGACCCACAAGACAAGTTTCTTCTTCTACCCCACATTCAAAGACCCAAACCCAAGCAGGGGCAGAGCTAGGAATTTTTGTTTGGGGGGGCCAAGTTGCAACACTAATATATTTATCAAGACAACTCCATACACACACATAAATACACACACTTTTTTATTTGATAAGTTATATATATACACACACCCAACAAAAAAAGAGCTTAATATTTTCAATCAAAATTATGTTTTATGGCTATCTTTCATAAAATTAATAAAATACATTTTCACAATTTTCATAGTGAAATTCTTAAAAAGTTTCATTTTCTATAAAAATTATCAAATTATATACTAATGTAAGTAAAATTATTCAATTGAACTAATGTAATTTTCAAACACAAGAATGATCCAAAACTTGGAGGAACAAATTAGGCTCCAAACATATTTAAAGTTATTTTGCTTTGACCCATTGTGTGGCAACTAAAAAGACATTTCATGTGTAATTTTAGTGACAATAATTTTTTAATGAGTCAATGACTTGTTAATCGCCACATAACAGATTGAAAAAGATAAATTTAAACATATTTGGTACCAAACTTTTTCAAATATTTAACAGATATAAAAACACATTTTACAATAAAAAATAGAATTGTGAAAAATAAAGTTGTCTCTATAACTATTAGACCATTTTTATTTTTTTTAAATCATCATTGGACTAATTCAAATACTTAGAGAGGGCCAACTCTTATTTTTTAGACTAAATTTTGAAAACATTAAAATAATTATATATATATATATATATATATTTTAAAAATTTTCAAAATTTTGGGGGGGCCATGGCCCCCCCCACCCTTCAACATGGCTCCGCCCATGAACCCAAGTTCAGACCCGTACCTAAAATTCCATCAATCATGGTACCATCCAGAACACGAAGACCACCATGGCTGCTGCTCTGTTAGGAGCAAGTTTGACCTTGACCCTAGTGGGACCCACCTCAGCTGTAGAGTTACCGTCCTTATTGTTGCTGGGTTCTTCTTCTCTGCAACTCAGTGAGCCCACCAATGCTCTGTCCTTGCCCACCTAACAATGGCGGTTCTAAGAATTTTTTCCAAAGTGTTCCTTAAGAAGTATAAATTACACAATCTAATAAAAAGGGAAATTCATATATTGATAACAACAACAATAAAAAAAACACGCAAATACATAAAATTTACAATTGCCTTCTACGAGTTTTCATATTTTGAAATTGTTGCATGATAGTCTCATTATCAATATTTATCTATAATTCTAGTAAAAGAATAAACAATAAACTATAAGTTTATTTGAAATATTAATAAAATTATTAATTATTGTTGTTGAGTTGTTTCATTAATTTGTTTGTCTTTTATAAATTATAATTTGTTATATTGTTGTTTCATTAATTGTAAAATTATTAATTGTTGTTTAGCCTAACATAATTTAATTTGTTTGTCTTTTATAATGTATTGGTTAATTAAATTATTAATTATTGTTTATTAGTTGCTTTCCCCAGTTAATTATTGGTTAATTAAATTATTGTTTATTAGTTACACTAGCACACATCCCATGTGCACATTACACTAAAAGAGCTAGCCATGTGCACCTTATAATGCTTTAATTATTGTTTATCCGGCCCCATGTGTCCATCCACCCCCCACCCTACTCAACAGACAAGCCTCATGCTTGATGCCCCCAATCACAAGAGCCAACTGTCAATCAAAAAATTTCACAATCATAGATCACAATACACATTACACAAAAAGACAAGTAATATCTCACCAACACCAACACCAACACCAATGGATAAGATAAAGCCAAAAAGTAAAAAAAATAGGCAAAATATTAATAAAGTTAAAGCTTCAGCCAATCACAGTTCAAAAGAATCAGATAAAGTTAGTCTTAAAGAATAAAGAGAGAGAGACTCTCATTCATTTCATTTCAGTGATTTCAGAGAGAGAGAGAGAGAGAGAGAGAGAGAGAGAGAGAGAGAGAGAGAGAGAGAGAGAGAGAGAGAGAGAGAGAGAGAGAGAGAAGTTAGTAAAATGAAATACCTTGAGCAAGCACTAGAGCAGGGAGGCCTGAAGGCTGAGGCTGAGGTAGTGATGAGTAATCTCCGATGAGGGGCGAGTTACGAGTGATCTCCGATCGGTGAGCGAGCGACGACGACGAGCGAGCAACGTGACCGATCTCTGATGCGGCAATGTGCTCTGGATTGGATTGATCTCCGATGATGTGACCGATCTCCGACGAGGAGCGAGAAACGTGATCGATCTCCGTCTGTTGGCTTGAGCTTGAGGCATTGCTCTGTTGACGTTTTTGTCTTTAGATTTGCTTTAGTGATTTGAGGTTTTTGATTTAGTGATTTGCTCTGTATTGGTTTTTTTTTTTTTTTTTTTTATTTTTATTTTTTATAGAATCTGTGGGTTTGATACCTTTGTAATTTGTTGGGCTTGCCGTGGGTTTACCGTGGCTTGATGTTGGGCTTGTCGTCCGTTGTTTTTTTTTTTTTTTTTTTTGAGAATCCTTGGGCTTGCTGCTTGCTCTATTACATTTTTCTTTTCAAATTTTAGTTCAAAAATTTTTTTTGGGCTTTTTTTTTTTTTTGGCTTGAAAGTAGAATAAATAATTTTTTTTTTTTTTTTTTTTAATTTGAGGGTGTTCCTAATTTTATTTAAGGGTAAACAAATAAAAAAAATCTTATTATTATATATAATTTTTTTTTCAGGTTAGGGTGTTCCTGGGAACACCCTAAGCTGCACGTGGCACTGCCATTGCCACCTGGGCTATACATATGTCTAGTGTGGTTGAATGGTACTCTTTATTATTGGGTGTTGTTGCTTTCAATTTCGTAGATTTTGGGTGTTTGGGAGTTTTGGTTTCAAATGCTAAGTTTTAGTGTTTGCGTATGGGCTGGGGTTGCTGTGACAATGGATTGAAGGAGATGCATAGAATGGGTTGAAGGAGAGGCAGAGAGCGGCAGTTGCATAGGGGAGAGAGAGAAAAAAAAATTTAAGGATAAAATAGTCTTTTTGTTATTTGGTGAGGTGCCAAAGATTTAAACCATCAAATTAAACCTATGGCTGAGAGTGACTTGTCACATAGGTGTCATTCTCTTCAAATAAAATTTTACGGAAGAAAAGAAAAACTCATATATGTCACATGGCATCTCATGACGCATTAATTCTAAGTTGGTACGGGCCTCTAAAAATTAGTTCTAGACCACACATTATTTAGCAATTTTTTTGTCAACATAACATACTACAAATTATTAATTATCACTTACTAATCATCCTCTGTCATTTTTCCTTTACTAATCATGCTCTAAATACCAGTAGGGGCAACGTCCTCCACGACTCTCCAAAAACTTTTAATATTTTCATTCATAAAAAACTTATGAATTAATATTTTGATTATTTTCAGTCACATAAGTTAAAGTTCCCCACTGTAATATTTTGAAATTTGAAAAACTCACTTGGTGCTGGTCCTGGAAGAGGTTGACACGAATACCAAAATGTCAGAACTCAATTGCAAATTTGATAGTCTCACGACTCTGGCTGAGTTTAGTTCAGTTTTTTGTAAAAGTGCATAATGAAAAAATGGAGTTTTGTAAAAGTGCATAATGAAAAAGTGGAGTTTCAAAAAGCTGAGTGTTTGGTAAAAGCTGTTAAAAAGTGCATAATAAAAAAGCTGAGTGTTTGGCTAGCATTTATAAAAGTGGCAGTTTGTGGGATAAATTACCAAAAGGGAATAAGGGAATTTATTTCATACTTTTTTTTTTTATTTTTTTTTTATGTGAGTTTGTTTCATACTTAAATCAATTACTTTATCATACTTAAATCAATTTTTCTCTTTCTAAAAAAATTATTTTTTTCTTACCAATATTAGCTAATAATAACCTACCACTTAAGATTTATTGTGAAAGTATTGTAAAAATATTGTGATAAAAATTGATAGTAA